>NW_024962268.1:1904991-1923157 GCF_019238085.1 Lagopus leucura | reverse complement strand
CCTTCCCCTTCCCCTTCCCCTTCCCCTTCCCCTTCCCCTTCCCCTTGGTAGATCCAACATATAGAAGCAGTGCAATTAGGAATAATGATTTAGAGAAGGTCAAGAGAAGGACGATTGCCAGTTTTCTCATTTTAGTTTATCTAACTGTTTCTTAGAACAAGGTATGGTAGAACCTTCTTTGTTGTTCCTTGATTTCTGTTATTATAAATTACTATGCCCTAAAGCAACAACTTTGAAACAGTGAAGTTTAAAACCCAGGTGAGGTGTGTTGCTTTCCTGATGAAGTTGTTTTTGCTCTGAAGACACAGCCTGGGCATCACTTCTGGTGCTCCTGGGTGCTGAGAAGCCAGGTAGAACCTGACTGCACCTGACTGAGCCTGGTTGGTGAGAGCCCTGCTGGGACTAGCAGCAGGACTAGTGAGAGGATTTAATGCATCTGGAAAGCTGAACACAGCAGTCTAGGGGATGTGCTTGTTTTTCAAAGTGTTTTCTGCTTAGAAGAGTTTGCTAGAGGCTGGTCTAGGACTTGCAGAAATTGTTGGAAATAGTTGGATTGTTGATAGCTGGAGATCCCCCGCATAAAGAATGCAGTTTTTGTTGGATCTACTGGGATAACTGAATCCTTTAGAAACGATGAAGAGCAGTTTCAAGAGTCTGCACACAAAGGAGATCCAAGGATACACCCATATGCAGGCAGAATGTCCTGATGAAAATGCATATTGCAATATTTTGCTCAAATTATATAATTATTTTTCTTTCTCAAATCTCTACCCAAAGAGATGTCATAAAATCCTCATCTAGAGAATGAAAACAATGAATTCTGTCTATAATTGAGTTGGCTAGATTTGTGCTAGTTTTGAAACAGCTGTGTTTTCTATTTGTCCTCTCATCCCACATACTTAGGAAGAAATACAATTACTGATCCAATAGGATACACAATCCCAAAGTGTTCAACCATTATGATATAAAAAGAGTAATCAATTTCTATAACTTGATTCCATCAAGTTATATTTGTAAGTAACTTAATACCAAAAGCCAAAATGATAACATGACAAGTGTAAATTGCATGAAGTGTAAGAACTATATTATGAAACATTTCAGTATTATGACAGGAGGTCAGGTTCCTTTTTTTCTTTTGTTTTTAATATTTATGCTACACTTACAGGTATAAAGAAGAAGTTGTGTGTCTTTTACTGCTATGGCTTAACAAGTATGATTCTGGGCAATTAAAAATACTGCAGTGACAGCTACCTTTGAAAAAATGTAGTAGTTTCTTGAACAGGGCATTACCAATACAATTTAAATAGCATCACTTTATTTAATCCCTAATGGAAATAGCTGTTGAACACAAAGTGAACTCAAAGCTGATTTCAAAACAAAACATGGAGTAAGGAACTTGTTAGGCACAAGAGAAAAAAATAACGAAAAAGAAAGGAAGAATAAATAATTGGACTTGTGTTTACTTGTATACTGTAAATTTGTCAAAGATCAAACATCTCTGGAAAGTGTTCTGATACAAGTTGTAAACATTCTTGCTAGGAAAGATGTTTAGAAAGGCATTAACTGACCTTTCTTTGACAAAATATCCCCCTAAACTTCTCTTAAGAAGTGTAAGTAGAGATGATCCTGAAAAATATCCACAATTCTAAGCAGTCATTAACTGAGCTAAGTTAATTTACAGTATTTGAGGTATTGAGTTTGGTTGAGTGGCAGCAGAGCTCTTGCCATGTATTTCTTTGTGATTCCCAGAGGTATTCTGACTGCTGGCCAGAATCATCCTGGAGATTACTATCGGCATTTACTGCGCAATGTTTCTTACTCACACTCCGTTGTGCTGAAAAGCAATAATAATTTCACTGTTCTGAACTAAATTGTGTCTGATCATATTGCGAATGTAAAAGGAGAGGTAGTACTATGTGATGTCCTCTTAGTTCTTTTGCTTATTCTTGCCTAGTTCTCACCTCCATCTGAAAGGTGGACGATTTGGGAGGGCATGATAGCCACAGTACTCTCCCCGATATCTCTGCAAGCCTGTGGATTCAAAAGACACTTCAACCAGGGCAACCAAGGGCATTAAAAAGGTACTACCCTAGGCATCCTTGTGTCTGGGATGTGGGAGTTGGGAATAGGAATGTGCCCTGTAAGGGATAAAAGTCAGCTGTTTGTATCTTTCAATCTTAGTAACACTGTCTTATTAGATGATGTTTTCATTTACAAAGTCTACACTCTTAATCTATTTTTATACAGTGGAGGGTGTCAGTGGCTCTCTCTTAATGGCCTGCAATAAAAGTCTTCCTTGATCTTTATACAGTGATATTTTGTAGTGTTTGTTGTTGAAAAGAAAAACAAACATCCACAGCTGGCAAGATTTTACAGTTTTGCATTATATTTTATAAAATATATAAAAGTAAGGAAAATGTAAATACCAAAATTTCCAGTTTGAATTCTCTCAAGACTGTGAAATCTATTACTCTTCTCTAAGTTTTTAACAGTCCCAGGAGGATTTATACAGAGAAATTCCCATCGTCTGTTGTATTCAAACAGTGCATTTATATTATATTGATCTCCCATTGTTATAAACGGATATCAAATTACTTTGGAGGTTATTGCAAATTTTGCAGAGCTTGGACTTCGTATCAATCTCATGGCATTACTGCAGGCTTTTTTTTCTGCAGCCTTTCAAGCTGACAGATTTCTGCCAGCCTTTAAATTTTCTTGCAGGCTCTTTTGCACAGTTTAACATTCCCTTTTTAAAAAACACTTTATTGTTGTTGTTGTTGTGTTTTATATTTCTCCCTGCATGTCTATGCCCAGCTATCATGTTAACATGGACCATCAGTGGTTTCGGATTGGAAATGATTTCCTTAAATAGCAGCTGGTAACGAGCGTGACAGCCAACACCTCTATTCCAAAAACAAAACAAAACAAAACAAAACAAAACAAAACTTGCTTATAATGCTTGAATATTTTTTTCCAACTCTGTATATGTAGATTAGTATCCTTTTTGCCTGTCTTCTTTAAATAACATTGTATTCATCAAACATCTTAGCTTCCCTAGCAGTGAAAAAGAGTAATTACCGGTCTCTTTCATAGAATCATAGGATTGTTTGAGTTGGAAGAGACCTTTAAAGGTCATCTAGTCCAACTCTTCTGCAATGAACAGGGACACCTTCAGCTTGATCAGGGTTCTCAGAGCCCTGTCTACCCTGCTCTTGAATGTCTCCAAGGAAGGTCTTCCATCACCTCTCTGGGCAATCTGTTCCAATGCCTCTCCACCCCTACTGTGAAGAGAAACTTCTTTATATCCAGCCTAAATCTCTCCTCTTTTAGTTTGGAATCATTTCCTATTGTGTTGCTAAAAAAGTCTGTCTCTTTTCTTGTAGCACTCCTTCAGATACTGGAAGACCTCTTTCAGCTCCTTGTAAAGGCTTCTCTCCTCCAGACTGAACAGCTCCAGCTCTCTCAGCCTGTCCTCATAAGGAAGGTGTTCCATCTCTTGGTTCATTTTTGTGGCCCTTCTCTGGATGTGCTCTAACTGGTTCATGTTTCTTTTGTACTTCACAGCTGACTGACTTCACAGCTGGATACAGTACACTAGGCGAGGCCTCACCAGTGCAGAGTAGAAGTGCAGGATCACCTTCCCTTACCCTGCTGGCTATGCTTCTTTTCATATGGCCCAGGATACGATTGGCTTTCTGATCTGTGAAGGCCCATTGCTGGCTCATATCCAGCTTCCCATTCACTAATACACCCAAGTCTTTTTCAAAATCCTCACATTCTACAGCATGTATTGATGTCAGAGGCTGCTACAACCTAGGTGGCAAGGCTTTGCAGTGGGCTTTGTTGAACCACACGACATTCTTCTGGTCCCACTGCTCAAGCCTGTCTAGATCTCTTTGGATGACATCTCATCTCTCAGGCACACTGGCCACACTACACTACAGAAGCTTGCTGTTGTCCACAAACTTGCTGAGGGCACAATCAATCCCATTGTTGATGTTACTGATGAAGATGTTACAGAGCACCAGTTCCAGCACTGACAACTTGTCACTGATCTCCATCCAGACACTGAGACACTGACCACCACTCTCTGGGTATGATTTCATAAACAGTTCCTCATCCATCCAACAGTCAACCTATCAAATCCATGTCTTTCCAATTTGACAGAAAGATGTTGTGGGGTACCGTGTTAAAGGCTTTAATGAATTCCAGGTAGACGATGACATCAGTGTCTCTTCCCTTGTCCACTGATGCAGTTACACTATCATAAAAGGCCATATGCTGGTCAGGCAGAACCTGCCCTTGGTGAAACCATGCTGGTTATCCTGCATCACCTCTCTTATCCATGTGCCTTAGCATAGTTTCCAGGAGGATCTGCTCCATGATCTTCCCTGGCACAGAGATAAGGCTAACAGGTCAGCAGTTCCCTGGCTCATCCTTTCTATCCCTCTTAAAAATGAGTGTGGTGTTGCCTTTTTTCCAGTCATCAGAAACTTCATTTGACTGCCATGACTTTTCAAATATCATTGTGAGCTGCTTGATAACGTCCCCCAGTTTCCTCAGGATTCTGGGATGCTAATTGGGACCCATAGACTTGTGGATGTTCAGGTTCCTCAGGTGGTCACAAACCTGATCTTTGCTTTCAGTTAGAGGGGATCCCCCATTTCCTGTCTTCAGAACCATCTCCTCGAAGGCTGTGTGTAGAGCAGTCACTAGTGAAGACTGAAGCAAAAAAACATTGAATACCTCAGCCTTTTCCCTGTCTGTTGTTACTATCCTGCCTGTGTTGCTCACCAAAGTGGCTATACCCTCCTGGACTTTCCTTTTCTGATTGATGTACCTATAGAAGTGTTTCTTATCCTTCTTTACGCCCTTTGCCAAGTCCAGTTCCAGGTGGGCCTTGATCTTCCTGACCCCATCCCTACACAGCCTAGCAGCATCCCTGTTCTTTCAGGTAACCTGTCTCTGCTTGCATTACCTATGCATTTTCTTCTTGCTCTCTGGTTTGACCAGCAGGCCCTGGTTCAGCCATGTGGTCTCTTGCTTTCCCTTCCTGACTTTGTCCACTTGGGACAGAGAGTTCTTGTACACTAAGGAAAGATTTGCCACCTCTGCTCCTCTCCCTTGTCCTTGAGGACAGATATACAGAAAGGTTTTGTTGACTAACTCCCTGAAGAGCTGGAATTTGGCTTTCCTAAAATCAAGCTCCCTGATTTTACTCTTTGCCTACCTAGTATCTCTCAAGAGTGTGAACTTCACTCGTGCATTGTCAGTACAGCCCCAGCAGCCTCCGATCCTGAGGTCACCAATCAGTTCAGCTGTGTTGGTGAGTAAGAGGTTCAGGACTGCATTCCCCCTCGTGGGGCTGTTTATTACCTGGCTCAGGAAGTTATCCTTAATGTTTCCCAGGAGCTATTAGGATTGCCTATGGCATGCAGTGCTACTTTTCCAGCAGATACCAGGGTAATTGAAGTCCCCCAGCAGGATGAGAGCCTATGATCATGATACATCCTGTAGCTGGAGGAAGAAGGCTTCATCAACAGACTCTGCTTGATCAGGTGGCCTGGTAGAAGACACCAACCACCAGGCTTCATTTGTTACAGTTTCTCTCACCCATAAGCTTTAAATTCACTCATGGCCCATGGTCAGCTATTCACACTCTATTCCATTTTTGATGTAAATGGCACAAAAAGAAGTTTCATCTTACATTCTTGTTTATATTACTGCCCAATTGGAGTAATCCTAATGCCAAATCCTAACAATTTATTTCCAGATATAGTTCTTTAAGACTGACTTAACATGTTTGCCACTGTGCTCTATCTTCTGAAAAGTTAAAAAAGACATGTAATGGTAGAGAAAATCATGTGCCATGCAGCAGAAAATGTGCTTAAGTACAATAAGTCAACTTAATATTTATTTCGTTCTTTCCTCTTGTAAGGTGAGTTTTAAAAAATATGGACAGATCATTTGTTGTCAAGGAAAGAGGTATATGGCAGCTCTAGTTAAGAGAAATATCTTTTCTGAAGAGGTGATAGAATACATTTCCACATAAACTTAAGAAATTATTAATTTTCTTTTGCAGATCGTTTCCAAATCATCATGTACAAAGAATTGTTGAGATTGGCAAGGACCTCTGGGTCCACATGACTCAACCCCTGCCCAAGCAGAGACACCCAGAGCAGGGTGCTTAGGTCTGTGTCCAGGTTACTTCTGAAGGTCTCTGAGGAAGAGACTCCACAGTCTCTCTGGGCAACCTGTGCCAGTACTCAGCCACTTACACAGCACAGAACTTGTTCCTGGTGTTCAGAGGGAACCTCCCATTTTCCAGGTCATGCCTCTTGTCCTGGTACTGTAAGGAGTGTGATTCTCTCCTCTGCATCCTTCTCTCAGATGTTTACAGACGCTGATGATACTTTCTCCATGCTTTCTTTCTCCAGATTGAACAGTCAGAGCTCTCTCTGCCCTTCCTTGCAGGAGAAATGCTCCAGTCCTTCCATCATCTTGGTCCATTGGACTCTCTCCAGTATGCCCGTATCTGTAGTACTGGGAGCCCAGCACTGGACACAGCACCCCAGATGAAGCCTCACTGGTGCAGAGTAGATGAGAAGGAGAAGAAACTTTTTTCTTGCATTATTTTTTTATAAGATTATTTGTAGAAAATAGACAAAAAATTCTCATCTTTTTATCATTTAAGACATTTAATTTTGCTATCTCTGTGATTTTTTCAAGCAACAATGTGATGGGAATATATATATTTTTAATAATTATGTTTCTAAAATAAAATAAAAGGATTATTTTAGCAATATGAGGTGAAATGAAACAGATAATGTAGAAAGATGCTACAGTAAGAGAAGGTGAAAACAGTTTCAGAAATGTTTGTTGTTTCATGTATGTTAACCTGAAGCTGCAACCAATCTGCAAATGGGGATGTTGAGATGTTACCTCAGGAAACAGAGATTCTATTTACTGTTCATTTGATTTCAGTGCACTGGAGACTTCCTGTTTTGTGGACGGTATTTGAGAGATTTAGAGCAATATATTCTGAGCTGCTATAATTTGTATCTTATTTTTATTTCTTTTGTGGTTTAACCCGGCAGGCATTATATAGAGATGCACAATGCTATTGCTCATTAGCTGCCAATAAGTGCTTAGCCAGTGCCTTGGTGGCTGCCACCTGACCAACTTCCCATGGTTTTTCAAGTTATTTTCACATGATGTCATATATTTTGGAATATCCCTTTGCCCAGTTTGTGTCAGCTGTTCTGTGTTTGTCTCCGCCCAGCTCTTTGTGCACCTGACGTCCTTGTTGGCAGGGCAGCATAAGGTGCTGAGAAACTGTGCAGCATTGCTCAACAACAACTAAAGCGTTGGTGTGTTATCAATATTATTTTTCCCTTAAAAGTCAAAACATAGCTTCATACCGGACACTATGAAGGAAAAGTCAACCCTGTTACAGGTGAAACGAGGACAATTTCAAACTTGCCTTAGGTTTGAAAGTTTGGAAATAGATGACTAGACAACTTGGCAACACTGTCCAAAAAAGTCTTTGGGAGTGCTACCGGTGTCACTTAAATCTATAAGTTCTCAAAATTGTGCTTTATAGCCATTAAATTTTTCATTCTTGTATGGCACCAGGCTTCTCCAATTGTCTCTTCCACTTTTCTGCTTTTCTTCTTCTTTTCTTCAAGTGTTGTCCTTTATTTAACACTTAATATATTACATGCTCTTTGTGTTTACATTTTTGTTCTTCCTTTCCATGCTGAGAGCAGAAAGAACCATAACACTTTTATGCCATTTGTCCCTCAATGAAGACAGCCGATGTGCATTCTTCCCCCATAGATAAAGAGTAGTTTAATGAGATTTGAGAGCTGTTTTTGGTATGAGGCCAGTGTCCGATTAGTGAACCAGAGTACAGTGACACTCTCCTCTAACCTCCTTTTCACTGCATGTTGACATACCAGTTTAATGCTTAGATCCAAATATTTATGTTTCCATGATTCCACACCCACTTTTTTCATTCACAAATGCTTTCATGCTTGCTTACTAAATGATATTCAATTTCTGTGTTTCATTACTGAAACTGAATATGCAGATATGGAATCACAACTGGGTGTGGGTCACATACCTCACTTTCTATAAATGATTTTTGTTTTTACGTGTTGTGAAGTATACTTAAAATATTTGTTAAGCTACAATTGATTTGTTTACAACTTTTCTGGTTATGTATGGCTTTCTGGTTCTTATAAATGATTAAACATGACTTTAAAAGTGTGTGTGCTTCTATTTCTCTGTAGTGATATTTACCATATTAGTAAGATAAAATTCCAGAGGAATACCAGAGTCTTTTGAACTCCATGAAACTGATTTTTAGACTTGGCCCATACTAAGGAATTGATATAAAAAGGTTACAGCAGAATACATTTATAAAAATTCAGCACTAAATCAAACTGTGCTGGAGTGTAACAGTTGCTATGTGTCAATGCTATTTGCTGATGCAGCTCAGTGCAGTTAAAGCACCACAAGGGAGACATTTCAAGAGCTCGGCATTTGAGCATCTCTTGGATGAAATCCACAAAAGAGCAGACATGAACCGAGTTATAAACCCTGTTGCTATGAAATGATATCAGTAATCCTCTCCACAGTCACAATTAAAGTATTGCAGAGGAAATCTAACAGTATTTCTCTTTTTAAGGAAAGAGAAAAAACACACAACAAAACAAACCAAAACCAACAAGAAAAAAAAAAAAATCCAACAAAATAATAGCTAGACATTTTTATATATGAATGATGTTTTATTTCCAGTTAATAGTATTTCATAACAGACAACTGCCTTTGTCCTCGTAATAGCTAGAACGTAAAGAATACTAATATGGCAATAAAAGTCAAGCTCTTGATGTTTTTATGTTCAAAGAGGCAATCCTGAAAGATGCTTCATATGTCCACTAATGTACTAACATTCGTAAACTTCTTGGGAGTATTTGAGAGCTACTTGCATATACCAGTATGCCTCAAGGCAACTTATTGCACTGTAGATTAAAGACTCATAACTCATTAAAAGCTACAGAAGACTTCCAAGCTTAAGTAACTAGAAAGTTGCATGCTCTTTGCAAATACATGAATCAAAAAGTGCTTAGGACAAGTTTTTTGGAGAATATAATAGATAGATTCTGTTACCAGGTCATTACAGGAACAAATCCATCCTGAACCACCTGTTCTGCTCTCAATCTCACCCAGAACTTCTGAGATTGTTCTTACAGCTGTCACCTTTGACAGAATACTTCCTAATGATCACACCTAAGGATGTGACTGTTATTTCACCATAAGCATAGGTAGTATGCAAATTAAATCAAGTAACATGGAAATTCTTTGGGGTGAATATGTAAACATTAATCAGATCACATTACAAACAATGAAATCCTAAATCACCCATAGGTAAGTTACAAGCAACACACAGTTATTAGCTCTGCACAGAAAAACTTTCAAATCATCTCCATTGTTATCCTTTAGCACATTAATCTTGTTAATCTACAGAATATAGAAGGTCATTATTTGGTCAGGAGAAATACAGTTCCTTTCTTATGGCCTATTTAGTGATTGAGAATAGAAATATGCTATTTTAATCTACTTTGTGTTTCATTCTGCTTTTGTTGTTTTCACATCAGGTTCCATTGGTTCCACACTTGTTTTAATGGGAATTTGACTGAAATAAATCTGATGCTTTCCAACTAAAACAGTGTTCTCAGTATGTATTCAGAGTAACAACATCCATCTATGTGCTTAGATTTTCCAGTACATATCCTTTTTACATAAGGGAATCTGAGGCTGCCATCATAATATGGAGTGTGTTCCTGGTGACGAATGCAAGGCAGTTTCAGACTTAATTCTGCATGCATGTTTTGATTTATTTCAAGCCTGCTAGCTGCAGTATAACTTATGTTTTGTGATAGATATAAGCAGGATTTCAGTGTCAATGTGTATGGATTTTGAGATGTGTGCATTGCACGGAACTGTCTTCCCTGTAGTTTTCTGGAATTATTTATTCCCAAGAAACACAGTGGTTTTAGTAGTTCCCTGCTGTTGAGAGGAGGTTTTTCTTGTGCCAAATCTTCTCTGAAAATCCTTTGAAATAGGCTTACTTCCTCTGGTCAGAGAAAGAGATCTTGCAGAAGGGGCATCTTGGTTCACAAAAGGATTTCCAGAGCAGTCACTGCCCTTTGCTGCAGTTTTGACCCATTGTGCTGAATGCATATAGCTGGGAAAATGCATGGGCCTTTTTCTGTACTATATTCCAGGAAGAACAAGATTCTTACTTGCCAAGTGCAAATGCAATTGGCTTTGTTAAAGCTGTGGGAGGAATGCTGGAGGAGGGGAAAGTGGTCAAGATAAAGACATATTTGAAATTCATTTGGATGCAAACTGGGTAACAGTAAAATTCCTTCACCAAGACTGCTTGGTATAATCAGCGTAAGGCCTTTTCAAATGAGCTTTAATAGCCTGTTCACACTTGGTTGTATTAATTATGAAATCCACACCAAAAGTCATCGTGACTTAAATACATGTAGGCCAACAGTTGTTATCTTGACTTAATAATAGTTTTTGTGAAATCTGATTAATTTTTAATTTGTAAAACACCTACATTTCACAGGAGTAATCGTATAATCCGGATGATCTAGAGGTAATCTGTTGATGACCCTCACCCAGGCTGCACTGTGTTATATTTTGTACTCCCTGTCCATTCATGAAGCTATTTTTAACAACATGATTAAGAAAACTGTCTTTACTATAAATAAAAAGGCACAGCTTCTTTCTCCAATTGTAAAAAATAGATTTACACAGATTATAAATCAATGAAATAAATCCTAAAAGTAGCCTGTTGTGAAGGGCAGATGATAGCCACATAGCTGTATTGATGTTTTCTGTTTATAATAGGGCTCCTTGTCCCATTTCATCAGCAGAAGAATGCCATATTTACTTACACAGCATATTTTATCCTGCTTAGTGGTTCTTTTGTTTTTTGAGTGGGTAAAGAGAACCTTTGGCCATAGTATAGGAAATGTCTTATATAAAACAAAACAAAAGAAAAAGAAAAACCAAACAACAATTCAAACCAAGGTGTGCAAACTCAGATATCCTGACTGCTTGGATTGCTGCTAACTCCTAAAAATAAAATGGTTGCCATTTATATTTAAAGCTAACTGTTAAAACAGTGCGTAATGAAAAACATACAAGAAGAGAAACCAGTGTGTTAATATAGGAGAAATGTATCATTTTATTTTCTAAAATACATCGACATTATAATTTTAAAAATGTTTTGTTTTATTTTTAAGCAGATTTTTTTTCCTGCTGGTTGCGGTAATCCAAGTTATCAAATCTTACTGCTTGCTTTTGTGGCTTGTTTCCTGGATAGACAGTTTAATTACTTTTTCAAAAACTTTATTCCAACAGACATCTGAGGCATCTGAGGCAATGTTTATATAGACAGTTGTTGTGGTTTTGTGATATTTTGCTGTCAGTATTCCACCTCAGACCACCATGTGTACCAGTGGGAGTTAACGAGTTAACCTTCTGGTTCCGTTTACTGCCTTTTATGGGCACTTTGAGTACGCGGATGGGAGGGGAGGGGCGGCATCCCCGCAGGACCTGGCGGGCAGAGGCAGTGGGGCGGAGCTCCGGATGGGGAACGAAGGGCTGCTTCTCTCCGTCCGGCCCGGCTCAGCCGACTCAGCTCGCCGCGGAGAAAGCACGTGCCTTCCCTCGCACTGCCGTAGCTTCACTCGTATTTTGGGTGCTCTGGTCTCTCTCGTTTTGTTTGATTTAGTGAGATTCAGTAAACTACCCTTCCTCCTCAGATCCTTGCCGTTGTGTTTTCGTTAAAACTATCTGCTAGCTCTCTGCCCTTCCCCCTCTCCCGGAGCGCACGCGGCCCGGGGCCGGCCGGCTTGCGGCGAACCGTTCGTACCCCCTTTTCTTTTTTCTCTCTTCTTCCCGGGGCCTGTGCCCCCCTGTCACGCGCTTATATCTAACGATAACCCCGTGACAACAGTGAATGTAAAGATTCATTCATTCAAGAACATTACAAAGAATTGCATTATGGAAAATAATAAAATTACAAGAAAGAGGGTTTCAGTTTACCAGAGCTCTGATAATTTCGTGACTTTAAGGTAATGGTGAATAGCAGTTGCTATTTTTAGCATAGAAAACTACAATGCATCATGAAGTGAAAACTGAAATTCCAAACGGTGATAAGAGCATTTTTTTCCTATTTTAATGTTAGCTAATATGGCAACCAAAGTCAGGCTGACCACTAAAATGGCTGTGGTTTTTTTTTTTTTTTTTTTTTTTTTTTTTTTTTTTTAATAAAATGATCATATGCCATCATCTGTGAAAGTCTCTCCAGAGCATAAGAATGAAAAGCAGTCTTAGGCAATTTGTCTTTGCTTTATTTTTCAGTTAATTTGCTTAAAATGTTTGCACTGGCTCTGTACTAAAAGATTAATAGGAGGCTTTGGGGCAATGAAATATGAGTGGATGAAGTATTGAATGATACCAAAGAGAAAATTTTAAAGTTATAAGCCTTTCAACTATGTAAAGTCCCATCTGAAAGGAAATGGTTGGGAATAAATTAGACAAACCATAAAGCAAGAATGCATTATTGCATAGACTCAATAGAACACGGAGGTGTATATTTGCTTTAGTGGAAGAATGAGCCACATTAAGCTGATCAGTGCAACAGGTACAGTTAATTACCTAAAAAAAGTATTTCATTTTCTTTTATTTTGTGCAAAATTTATCTAGTCCGTTTCTATCTCCTTCAACTCTACCCTTATTTTCTTCCTGTCTTTTCAAATTTCATGATGCCAATTCTGAGCCTGCCTGCATGTAGTGAAACTGAGGAAATATCTTCCTAAAAACTTCCCAAGTTTCTTCCACCTGTGATGTCCCAGGAAATCATAAACAAGAACTCTGAAGAGCACAGCAAGGTCTGGCTTTTGAAAGAAAAACTAGTACTGATTCAGGTACTGTGTGTATGGGAGACTGGCTTTTGATAGCCTAGACCTTTACAATAACCAGAGTAATAAATTCAGATTGTTTTGCTTATTGCTGACACACCTACACTTGCAAAGTTCTTTCTCTAGGGATACCAGCAAACAGTGACACCTCAGTGCTGTGTCAGATTGCCAGACAGTGTGGACTTTCTTCTTTCTCTTCACATACACTTGCTTGTGTTGCACAAAGTACAGACTTTCACTTTGCAGTAATGCACTCCATTCTCAACACTAAATTGCTTTGGTAAGAATCTGTTAGTAAATTATACAATCTCTTCGGGTTTATGAACATTCTGTCTGCTGGATCACAGACAAATCTGGCCTAACCATTGCTCTGTCTGTTCTTGTTAGTCAGGTAACAGGTTCACAGTGGGTAAATGTGATTCTGAGCCAATAAGTTTTCCTGGCATGCACTTGCTATGCTCTTTTGAGCACTCAGTGAACACTATACTACCAAGGCTGCAGAATGTTACCCCCGCTGTAATGAAATGCTGCAATAGGTATCTTCACACCAACCAGCTTCTGCATTAAGAATCCACTGATACCAAGTGAGGAGGCAGAAAGGTGAGAAAACAGATCACTTGTTATACAAGGGTGCCTTCAGAAACATCTCAGAGGTTACTTCTGTTTGAGAGACCTTGGGAATGATGTCTGTAGTCATGTCACCATAAGAATCTATTTGTTGAGTTTATGTGAGAATTACCATTCTCCATTCATTTGTTTTCTCCATTAGTTCTCTTCCCAAAAATATCTGATAGAGCTGAAGAGCCAATGAAGAGTAATAAAGCTGCTGTAAAGAAAAGGGGTCTGTTCCTACTACCATTTTAGGGCTTTGACAGTGATGAAAGGCATCTCAACTCCCACTCTGCCTTGAAGAATATAGAGGTGTGCTAAAAAACAAAAACAAAAACAAAAAAACAAACAAACAAAAAAAACCACCAAAAACCCCCCCAAAAAAACAACACCAGTTCAGATAATTTCCTGGCCTGTCAACAATTTCTTTTCACTCCATGTCGTATCAGGTGCTCTAGCAACTGACTCCTTTAGCTACCTTGAGCTGGATGGGAATTTACATTTGAAGAAAGGACAAATGAAAGCATTAGCTACAACATTTTTAACGTTGCACATTAACACCACAATGTACTTTTTGTTGCAAAATGATATTTAGGTAGTAGCAGACTCAATTGTCCTTGTGGATCCCTTCTAACTTGGGACACTGTGATTCTATGATTCTTGAAATGGCTAGTCATGGACAATTAATAGAGCCATATCAGAGCAAGACAGATCACCTGAAGCCAAAAGATAACTCAGGGTAAATCCTGGCAAGAAAGCAGAAAAACTTACCCCTTTCCAAGAACTTATGCAAGAGCCATGGTAAAAAGCAAGCCTGAAGGTGAAGCAACAGCAAGGTTTTTCTACAAAATAGGCTCCAGTATGAAGCACAAGACAGCTGTGACCAATGCTAATGGTCAGTGCTACGTTTCTTTTCAGCCAGGTCCTTTCCACTATGGACAGCAGCTGTCTAAAGTTATCCAGATAGATGAATTCTGAGGTTAATTAAGAGTATGTTTGTGTGGGATGGATACATCCTGATACAAGTTTGAAATTGTAGTTAGAGTCTGAAAAACACTCTTTTTCTTAATTCAAGTTGGCATTTTTTAAAGAACATGTGAAGTTTCTTATGATTGCATATGCTGTGAGGAAAGACGCAAGGTCATACAGAAGTGTGAATCTCTGTCTGAAACATGAAAAGATTTATTGAATTTTTGGGATTGGGACGCTGAAAATTTCCCAGCTGTTTCCTAAGAACAGTTTCAAAAGATTATCTCCAACCCTCTGAAGTGGTTTGGGTGTGGTGAGCAGAGATACTTTCCTTGAGTAACTGATCTGTTTCCCTGGAATTGCCAGCTGGAGCGGTGGGTACTGCCATGAGGGTGCTGTAGTGATTGGCCACATAGATGTATTCTTTGCTGGAACAGAAATGCTTACCTGTACAGACTTGTGAGAGGGACTTCTATGTGACTATAGCCATATTTATTTTACTTTTTTTTTTTTTTTTTTTTTTTTTTTTCTTTTTTTTTCCTCAGAGAATTAATATGCCTTAGAATAAGACATCATACTACAGTCATCATAGAATCATAGAACCATAGAATTACAGAATCATAGACAGGTTTGGGTTGGAAGAGACCCTTAAGATCATCTAGTTCCATCTCCCCTGCTACAGGCAAGGGACATATTCCACTAGACCAGACTGCTCAAAGCTCCATCCAGCCTGGCCCCAAGCACTTCCAGGAAAGGGACATCCCCAACAACCTGTCTGGGCAGCCTGTTCCAGTGTCTTACCACCCTCACAGTGAAGAATTTCTTCCCAATATCTAGTCTAAATCTACTCCCAGTTTAAAGTCATTTCCCCTTGTCCTGTAACTACAAGCTCTTGTAAAAAGTCCCTCCCCAGCTTTCCCATAGGCCTCCTGGAAAGCCGCTGTGAGGTCCCCCTGAAGCCTTCTCCAGGCTGAAGAGCCCCAGCACTCTCAGTCTATCCTCATAGGGGAGGTGCTCCAGCTCTCTTAATAATCTTTGTGGTCCTCCTCTAGACCTGCTCCCACATCATGATGTCCTTCTTGTATGGGGGTCCCCAGAACTGAGTGCAGTGCTCCAGGTGGGGTCTCACAGGAGCAGAGTAGAGGGGCAGAATCACCTCCCTCAACCTGCTAGTCACACTTCTCTTGATGCAGCCCAGGATACAATTGGCCTTCTGGGCTGCAGGTGCACATTGCTGGCTCATGTTAAGCCTTCATCAACAGACATCCCCAAATCCTCCCTCAGGTCTGCTCTCAAGCTGTTCTCCACCCAACTTGTGTCTGTGCTTGGGATTACTCCAATGCAGGTGCAGAACTTTGCACTTGATGTTGATGAACTTTGTGAGGTGGGCATGGGCACAGCTTTCAAGCATCTCTCAAGCCTGTGCCTCTGGATGTCATCCCTTCCCTGTAGCATGTCAGCTGCACCACTCATCTTGGTGCCATCTACAAAATTCCTAAGGGTGCACTTGATCCCATTGTCCATGTCACCTACAAAGATATTAAATAGCACTGGTCCCAGCACTGATCCATGAGGAGTGCCACTTGTCACTTTCTCCACTTGGACACTGAGCCATTGACCACAACATTCTGAGTGCAACCATCCAGCCAATTCCTTATCCAGTGAGTGGCCCTTCCACCAAATCAGTTTTTCTTCAATTTGGCAAATAGGATGTCATACAGGACAGTGTCAAATGTTTTACACAGGTGCAGGTAGATGACATCTGCTGATGCTGCAACTCTATCATAAAAGGCCACCAAGTTTGTCAGGCATGACTTGCTGTTGGAGAAGCCATGTTCATTACCACCAGTCATCTCATCTTTATTTTCTATGTGCCTAGCACGGCCTTGCTCCGTGATCTTGCTAGGCACAGAGGTAAAACTGTCTGGCCTGTAGTTCCCAAGATCTTCTTTTTTTCCCTTCTTGAAAATGGGGTTATGTTTCCCCATTTCCTATCAGTGGAAACTTCACCAAACTGCCATGGCCTGTTAAATATGGTACTAGTTTAGCAACTTCATCTGCCAGTTCTGTCGGAACCTATGTATGGATGTTGCCAGGTTCCATGTAACCATTTACCTTTAGATTCTTTACATGACCTTGAACCTGATCTTCACGTATAGCAGACAGATCTTCTTCTAGTTCTTACCTTTGCTTTCTGCAACACAGACTGTACAGCTAAAGCCATTGCCGGTGAAGACTGAGGCAAAGAAAACCACCTCAGCTTTCTCTGTATCCCTTTGTGAATCTGAAGTTGCTCCTATCTGATCATAGAAGGCCTCATCCACTTGATTCTCCTGGTCAGGTGGCCTGTAGCAGACCCCTACTATCTACATCCTCTGCCTTCCTTTTAACCAAACTCATAAGCTCTCTGGCAGCTCCTCAGTCATCTCCAGATGGAGCTCTCTGGATTCCAACTAATCGTTGGTGTAGAGGGCAACACTCTCTTTCCTTTTCCCCTTCCTGTCTTTCATGTGAAGTTTATACTCATCTATTCTTACATTCTAGTCATGAGAGCCATCCCACCACATCTCAGTAATGCCAATGGCATCATAGCCCTGTAGGCATGCACATGCCCATAACTCTTCTTGCCCTTTCCCGCCCCATCCCTTTTACTGGGAGGACTGATTAAAAGACTACCTGTTTTCCCAAGCCCTTTGCTGCTGTTCCCTGCTCCTTGTAATCCTTCTTGATATTTTTCAGGTTTCTTACAAACACTACATATTTTGGGACATTAAGACTGCAGTGTGTTTTTTGCTGTATTCATTTCTGCTTTCTTGATATATAAATTGTCTCATTTCTTCTCAATGCATTGAAATATGCATGTGATGGATGGATAATAATAATAAAAGTCATCTTTCTGAATTTCAGGAAAGGTCCTGATCGTGTTTCTCACAGTGTCCTGGGTAAAATGTCCAGCTAGGTAACTAAACAATATGATGAATGAACATTTAGGTGATGGGTCAAACCAAAAGTGAATGAAATAATTGGGGTTACATCAGGCTGGTGACCTCTCACTAGTGGGGTTCCTTCTGCTCTCTAGTGGCTGAAGGAATGGCATGGAGCTGAATCAGGAGAATGTCAGGTGGGGATTAAGAAAAGGTTCTTCACCAGAGGGTGGTGGGCATGGAACAGACTGCAGTGGTCATGGACCCTAGCTGCTGGAGTCCAAGAAGCATTTGGATGACACTCTCAGACATAGGATTTGATTTCTAGCTGTCCTGTTTGGAGCCAAGGGTTGGACTTGATGACTATTGTGGGTTCTTTCCAACTTCTATGATTCTATGAGTAGTATAAAAAAGTACCATATTTTGCATTTCATTAAAAAGTATTAATATCACATATCAACTTGAGGAAAATATCTGTATTCATTTTTAGGCACCAGCATAGCTCCTGTTTTTATACATTTATGCCAAGTGCTTTTGTACTTTTTTTTTTTTTTTTTTTTTTTTTTTTTTTTTTAAACAAAAATCTTTTTTAATTTTTTTTAAAATTCAAATAATCCCAATAAAAAAAAAAATTTTTACAATTTTTTTGTATTT
>NW_024962268.1:1896177-1904891 GCF_019238085.1 Lagopus leucura | reverse complement strand
TTTTTTTTTTTTTTTTTTTTTTTTTTTTTTTTTTTTTTTCCAAACCACTGTTTAAATTGGTCTTACTCTGCAGACTTTCTATGAATGCATCACATATTTTGCCATTTCTTTTAGTATGTTGTTTATCAGAAATAATAATAAAAAAATCAATTGTCATCTGTAATCCTCATAGACCATGAGTTCAGCACCTTCTAAATAAAAAATACATTATAGCCCATGAATATTCACAGCTGCTGTCAAAGCCATGGTACATCACTGTGACATTAATATCAAACAGAAGGGACTTTCCAGTGGAAAGCTGGTGCAAGTAGGCTTAGGCAAGCTGTTCATCTATCCCATCGTTTGCTGTCATGTATGTCATGCAAAACTGGCAAAAAAACTTGTTAACAGGCATAATGTCACTGCAACATATCACTGCTACCATAGCTACAAAAGCACATATGTGCACCAGATTGTTGGAAATACAGAAGACAGATATGTTATGAAAAAAATTACTGGCCAACACAGTTTATGCTCAACTTGCATATTTAGGTATCAAATAGTAATTATGAATACATTTCCTTTGCAAAACTCTCTTACTTCTTTAAATATCAAATACTTTTCCCTAAGAAATAAAATAAAATGAAATAGAAACAAAATAAGAAATGAAATAAAATAAATACTCGTAACTCTACAGAATTGAGACTGGCAGAAACTTAGACTGGCATGTGATAAACTCTCTAAGCCAATATCATTGCTGATAGAAACAGTCCAGTTCTTCCTTCACTTCAAGAAGTTTGTGTTACAGATGTAACTCTTGCAGCTGCGCTGAAGAGGTTATGCCATGTAAGTGGGTCCAAGTGAAGGGATAAAAGCCCTACTAGTCTCTTCTGACTACCAGTAAAGCCACAGTTAAATGATGAAGAAGAGTTGCATTTTGTATTTCTGAAGGTTTCTTCCCACACCTTCAAGCTTTAGCTCTGAATTAATTAGGTAAAGCAGAATAGCAAAATTGTGTTAAAATGTAGTGCCAGAAAGGAAAGCATTTAAATTCTGTGTAATTATTTTTTGTAGCAGGCTGAGTAATATAGATGATTTCTGTTTCTGAACAGTGTACAAATTACACTTTGCATGTTAAGCCCAGTGCCAAATGTTGCAGTCCTTTAAGGTGCATTGAACTGCCTGGGATCCAGCTGCTGCTGGATTCCAGCATTAGGGATGTGGCAATGAATAATTGAGAGCCCACTCTGCAGTTGATCACCTGGCTCTACTCCTGTCTTGGCTTGATCCTGTTCTTCTCCTGTTAGCCTTTCAAGCCCTACTATTTTCACAAAGGTTGTTTTCTGGAAGTACTGATTCAGTGCTCTACACAGAGGTAGCACTTTGTTGTTGCCCTTCATCTTCTCTTTTTTTCCCCTTGCCTTTCTGCAGGTGAAAATGTGTTCTAACAAACTTCCTCATCTGTAGAATTTACTGCATTTTTCTACCAAAGCTGACTTTTAGTTCTTCAATTCACTCTAGCTTTTAAATGAACAAGGCACTTTGTTCTATGTTTAGATGACTAAAATGGTATTTCAGTTATTTAATAGTAATAGGCAGAGCAAGCCAGCCCAACAAGACTCCTCTTGACAAGAAAAGCTTTTTTGTTCAGGATGAATAATGCAAATTGGAGAAATAACACTGCTACTGCATTTTATGCGTAGGCAGATAATGTCCTATCCTTCAGCAAGTGCATTAGGCAAACAAGAACACTTCGGGGAAGCAGCTATTTCCCAGAATAGAACATTACGTTCTTGCCATAGTAGAAAGAGCTTTCCAAGTAAGTTACAGTATTTCCAACTGCATGTTTTAAGATTTTGATGCGCAGCTGCTTTGTTTGCCTTGCTTTTTCATTCTTACTGGAGTTGCTGCAATAGGAGACTCTAGAAATGAATGATCCTCTGCATTATCATCAGAAATGCCTGGCTCCAAAGGGCACATGCCATCCCCAACAGGTAGAAAAGTAGGATGATGACTTATCCTGGAGCAGGAATGATAGTAAACTGGTTTGCTTACTAGTAGTAATCTTGTCAGCAGGTTCTGAGACATGATGATAATCTCTGGAAAGAGTCAAATTTTGTCCTCTTCTTATAAAGTAAGAGTTACTCTGATTCGTAGGCTTTTAGTGCTCAGAGGTTCTCTCTGATTAGATAACAAAGTCTCTGCTCCTATTTCTAAGAAGAAAAAAAAAGGAAAGAGAACCAACGAACCTTGGCAGGCTGGCGTTAAAGCCATGGATTGTATTCCCTTCAATAATGTAAGGAAATAATAATAATTAAGAAGTCCTACAAGTCTCACACTATGAGCTCTCTGGGGCTGGTAGCTTCATTGTAAGTATTCCTTTGTATATTCACAGAATAGGTATGCATAAATACATATCTGAATAGGAACATATATAGGAATATGTATTCAACATATATGAATAGAATATGTATTTTGTTGACATGCTAACATACTTTCAGAACTTTCTGTATTAAACAGTAAATCAATTACTATTACTTATCTTTACATACCGTTAGGTAGCAGAAACACAGACTCAAGTCTCTCTGTCTGAACTATTTGAGAAATAAATGCAAGAAAGGTATGATATTCTTACACTCCCATATAAAATGTCACCACTTGCTTCATCTCAAACGTGTGGGTGGTGAAGACAGCTGATTAATGTGTCTGTGAGATCACAGATAAACTGGGTCTCTGGGAGAGATCTAAATAGAAGAACAAGAAGGTGGCACGTCACAAGAGAGACAGAGAATTGGAGAAGGAAATAAAAGTCATCTATAATCCTGTATCCAACAGCAGCGCATGGATGCGGTGAATAACAAAATTCAGTATGAGGCAGAAAACCTCTTTTTTTTTTTTTTTTTTCTCCATAGGAGTATAATAAGAAATATTCTGGTGGGGGAAACAAGCAGAAGTTATTAGTGTTGCGGAAGTTGAACAGACCAGCAAGGCAGAGTTAGAGGCTAAGCAACAATTAGTGCACTCAGGAAATGTCTCCCAGGCTGTAGTTTGTTCATGTCCTTTGAAGTCTGTTTGCTTTCTAAAAGTTATTATGTTTCCTCCACCTCCAGGTTTCAGTGCATTTGTCCATGCCACATCCACACACCCACGCATCCCATCACATTTTTGCCAGTGTAGTCTAGAGACACACTAGAATTGTGTTTGGAATCTTGGACTGGACTGGAGTACTGCCTGGTGATCATTTGTCGGCTCATTGATTAAGCTGAAGACATACAAAAAATTTCAGGAGAATTTAAATGACATTCTTCAAAAGACAAAAAATGTTCCAGAAGCTCCAACTGTGATATGTGGTTTTGAAATTCAACACTAAGAATGAGGCAGAAGTGATTGGGAAGACATCTGGGAATGTTCTTCCTTATTGCTTCTCACTTCATCTGGTAGGAAAGTAAAACTAACCCTCCACTGCCATGATTTCATTGTTTTCTTTGAGCTGCTGGTAAACACTTCTTGCTCTGACTCTAGGCACACTAAGATATCTGACCAGCACAAAAAAGCTTTTTATCATGTTTATTCCTGAAGCCTATAAAGAGAACAGACAGTGCCAGCTGCTAGTCTTGTCTATTTGTGATAATGCAGTGCTTAGAGGCTCAGTCAGATAAGTCTCTGCTCATATCCAACAAATCAGTGATAGACTGGCCATAAGAATCAGGTTTCTCAGTGTGCTGTGCACAAAATGTTGTTCTTCAGTCCCATTCTTTTACAGAATTTCCTTAAGTGAATTGTTAGGTATTATTTCTGGACTTGGCCTCCAAAGATCAAAATAGAGACCTAAAATCCTACAAAGATGACATATACCCTGACATCAGTGTATACAAGAAGAACCAAAGCATGGACTTGACAGTTTGAATTGGATAGAATGTTATACTATTTTATGTATCTTCAGCAATGTCTAGAACTATGCAAAGGTACCTTGCGCGTGAATTTTCATCAGAAATCTTGCATTTTACCCTCAATTGTCCCTGCAAAAACTAAGAATTAATATGAGTCCTCCACTGTAAGTGTTGCAATTTTCTTTCTATCTATCTGTCTGTTTATGTACGTATGTATGTATGTATGTATGTATGTATCTATCTATCTATCTATCTATCTATCTATCTATCTATCTATCTTCTGTTTTGTTTATTAACTGTGCTGTTAACACTGCTCTTTAAACCTAATTTCCTGTAATTAAGTGAACAGAATGTCTGCCTAAATTATCCTTTAGGCCATATTAATTAATTTGAAAATTTATAACATTTAAAAAAAAGGTTGTGAAATCTTTCTGTGAAATCATCTGTTGAAGTTCTGTTTGGAAGGAGTAAGGAAGTACTTCCATTCTGCACATAAATCTACAACAAAATACACGCCTTCTCTGTTGGAGCTCCTGTACTCTCCTTTTCTGGCAGCTTCTAAGTACTGCAAAATTTACACTGGTAGGATATGTTGTGCTATAGAGGGCTATCCAGGAGCATAACAGCAGGAGTCAGCGACACAAGTTTTGAGTGGAGAGGAAAACAGTAAATATCCATCAACAATAGTACACATGTTCAATTTCTCTAGAAGCAGACCACTAGTTTAATAATAATTTCGTAAAGAATGTCCTTAAAATAAATTACACATACGCATGAAAAGTTGTGTGGTGGTACTGTAACAGCAGTCACAAAGAGAAAAAACTTCAAGCAGTCACAGAAACCCAGTCAAAGGGCTGGGACTTATTTTGCATTCTGGGCAGAAACACAAATTTCTTTGTATGTCTGTCAAAACTTGTACAAGAAGCAACTGAATAAAATAACTCATAAAACATATGTTGCAAGAACCTAAAGATGAATTTTTCGAACATCCTGGGGGAATATTTTTTAAAATATTTTTGGTTTCACATTGTGAGATGGAGTTCTTAGTCAAGGTGCTCATGGAGAATTTTGGATATTGTTGCTTTAATGTTGAGTTCTTTAATACCCACACAGTGAAGTCATGCTAAGAATGCATAACTTTACTATAAGGAATTACTTTATTAAGACTAAAGCTGCAAAATTTCACTCAGGACAGAATACCAATCCAGTGTTACTCATTCTGAGTAGCAGTTACCTTATAACTAGCCCCTTGAAAACAGAGGAAGCACTTGCAGAATAAACTGCTACTTAATTTGAGTGAAAGGAATGAACAGTTTGCCTGGTCCATCCTAAAACTTGTAACACATGTGCAACATTTGTGGAGATGTAGGTTTTATGGCAGCCACTCAGCTGCTCCAACGCTATAATCAACTTTCAGAATAGCGTTTACAGTGGGCTATGCTGTTCTGAAGGCCAAGCCTGTCCACAAATCAAGAGAACAGTCAGCCCAGTAGAGCTTTGAGGATGGAAATATCTCACATTTCATTAGCCCAGAGACAAGGCTTTACCCAGTTCTTCATTTTTCTCTTTAATTTTCTCTTGAAATGCTATTCGTGTCTGACTCCCACACCAAACAAGGTGGTGTTGAGGATCAGCCTCCTCTAGGCTGCGTGTTAAAATTTAATGGAAAGTAATCTGTAATTGGGGCTCATTTAGTGTTGGTTGTTCTCGTTATATTCCAGCCAAAACCTCAAAGGGCATTATGCTGTTCTAGGAGACAGAGACTACAGCATGCCTACCAAAGCAGCTGGCTCTCTGACAACTGGAATGAATGGATCAAAAAGCCATTTGCTCATAGCCTAAATGATGAATCAATTACCCGGTACTGAAGTGGCAGTGAAGTTAGTAACATTACAACTCAGCGACAGATTACTCAAATAAACATTTTTTTCTCAATTTAGTTCTGTCACTAGTACATGCTACAGCCAAATCCACTGCAGGAGCTCTGGCCACACTCACTAGCTAAAATTTGCTTTAATTCATTGCTCAACTGGCTATATCTAATTTCTAGTGCCTGGTGTTTCCAACGCCCTATCTGTACACATATGCCAGACCCCTGAACTTCTGAGACCAACAGAGAAATTCACTGCATTTGGAATGTATGCACTGTATAGCCTAAATCTTGGCCTGAGCTTTGTGGAGCAGCAGATTACATTTGCATGGGGAACTTCCACGTAATTCAGTGGATAAAACAGAGTAGCCACTCAGAGAAATAAAGATGGAAACAAGTGAAATGTAAAGGGTGGTTTTAATGTGCCTGATCTCCATGTACTTGCAGTGCTTTGGGGAAGGCACACTGTTCAGCACAGTGTCTTTGAGAGTAACTCCTGCAGAACTACAAAACAGCATGTCAGTGAGAAACTGTGCTCCATGGCATTTCACAAAACTCCCCTCATTTGGACAGTGACACATGTACGGTACACTGGTTGGAGGCCAGAGTACTGGGTACATCAGTTAGTTCCCATCTTATGCCTATAGGGACTTTACAGACTGAAGCTACTCAACCCTGTTGTTGTCTTCACAAGAAGGCACACTTGTATCCTGCTTTATTTTGAGTTGTGAATGAAACAAATCTTACCAAGTACAGTAGAGATAGTAATGTGCAATGAACTGTTAGATCTTTCTCTCCTGATGCATACAGACAGACGTGGCATAAGACAGGAAGACAAAGAATGAATAGGTTGTCAAGCTGTGCACTGGCCAATGACTGTAGAGATGTGACACAAGAGAAGTCTCTCATTAAAGCCAGCATATGGAACAGTTTCCTCCAGTATTTCTTCCTCTTTCTTCTGCAAATGTAGTTATTTACATTGCCTTTGAAAATGCATTTTTCTGTGACAAAACTGGGAGTTCTTAGCTTTCCAGGCCCTCACCCAAATAAGAAGAACATCCACCAGCTGAAGTTGTATTAAACACTTTAACAAGGGCACTTTTTTTCTCACAGGGAAAACCCATGCAAAGAGAAGATGTAAATGCAAACTGCTTAAATCTTGCTTGGTTTAGAGACAAGATGTCAAATCTAATAATGGAGTGACATCAGTAGTGAAGACAGTTTCACTGACACTTAAAAATATTTTTCAAACAGTCTTAATTAAACAGTTCAGTGGCTGTTAAATTTTGTGTAAGGTGGAAAAGAAGACAATTAGTTTGAAGTTACTGAGTTACACATTTGGATTTTGTTCTTAGACAGTCTGTTTCTGAATGTATTTAATGTCTCCTTTACAGAGCTTTTCTCCAACTCTGTCCAGGATGCTACACAAGAGCTGTTAAGGATTTACTACCTCAATTAAGGCTTTGAATATGCAAGTCCAGGCATTGAAGAATTTTTCCTATTGCCTTTTCTTTTTCCCTCATTTTATCAGTTAATTTCATTTGGTTTAATTATACTGCGTCTGCATTTTAAGCACATTGTCTTGTTTTGTTCCCCACATGTTAAGGGCAACAGTCACTTCAAAAAACACATATTCTTCACTATTAGCACAGAGAATGAAATGCCCAAGTCACGGAAATCTCTTCAGAGTATCAGTTTTATCTTTATCACCATACTTATTAACTTCAGTGGAAGAATATCATCGAGATATAAGTTGCGTTTTTTAAATAGTTCACCTGGTATGAAGGCCTCCATTCTGCTTCCTACTGTTGTCGCAGTGACCTTTTGACCCAGGCTTTGGTGCAGTTCATCAACTGCATCTCTTAATGATCTCTCCTCCAGGCCTTCACTGTCTGTGATACTTGCTTCAGAGATGTGCTGTGCTGTCATCTACAACAGACCAGAGTCTTACTGTGCTTTATTTCCTGTACATGTCTGTGCCACTGGTTTCCTTGAGTGACCCCGTTTGTAACCAACCTTCGCTAGAAAAGGTTTCTTAGTGCTTTCTTAACACATGCCTACTGTCATCAGTAGGCCTTAAAAGCACCTTTTAAACCTTAATCACTGACTGTATGTTTACATCCAGCTGCTTAACTTCTAGCTCAGGTTACACTTCCCAGGAAGAATCTTCTGGCTGTATCACTGATAGCTTTCTTTTCCTCTTTTGAGTCTGAACCAGAGATGGGAAGAAGTCTTCATCCTCTGTGTCCAACCAGGGACAGGCCCCACACTGCTGCTACTTGCTTGATTCCTGGTGGAAACCCATGATTCCATGGCCATCAAGAGAACCATGAAGAACTCCATCAGAAGAGGGGTGGCCAGCAGGGATAGGGACGTGATTGTCTCTCTCTACTCTGCTCTTGTGAGGCTCCATCTGCAGTACTGTGTCCAGGTCTGGAGCCCTCAGTACAAGAAAGACAGAGAACTGTTGGAGAGGGTCCAGAGGAGAGCCACAGAGATGATCAGGGGGCTGGAGCACCTCCCCTATGAGGACATGCTAAGGGAGCTGGGTTTGTTCAGCCTGGAGAAGAGAAGGCTGTGGGGTGACCTCATTGCAGCATTTCAATATCTAAAGGGAGCCTACGAACAGGAGGGAAGTCAACTCTTTGAACGGATAGATAACAGCAGGACAAGGGGAAATGTTTTTAATTTGAGGCAGGGAAGATTTAGGTTGGATGTCAGGGGGAAGTTCTTTACTATGAGAGTGGTGAGGTGCTGGAACAGGCTGCCCAGAGAGGTTGTGGATGCCCTGTCCCTGGAGGTGTGCAAGGGCAGATTGAATGGGGCCCTGGGCAGCCTGCTCTAGTATTGAATGGGGAGGTTGGTGGCCCTGCATGTGGCAGTGGGGTTGGAGATTCATGATCCTTGAGGTCCCTTCCAACCCGGGCCATTCTATGATTCTATGATTCTATGATTCTATGATTCTATGATTCTAT
>NW_024962268.1:1832648-1896167 GCF_019238085.1 Lagopus leucura | reverse complement strand
ATTCTATGATTCTATGATTCTATGATTCTATGATTCTATGATTCTATGATTCTATGATTCTATGATATGTTGCTCTCTATAACTCTTTTGTTGGTTCCAGTGAAAATTTTGTAAAAGGAAGTAGCAAAAACTAGATCCAAAGGCAACAGTCTAAATAATTTATTCTACATGTCTTCAGAAATCCAGCACCTGAGGTATGAGTTTGGCCATCTGGTTCAGTCTTTCTTCCAACCCACTGCAGGTTGTGCCAGATTTTATTTGCGCTCTTGTATGAATCCACAGTTTCACATAAGGCTAAATTTGGTAATATTCTGCAGCTCATCTGCAAAGTGCTCTGGAAAGTATAACTTTTAGTTCTTGATAATATACTTGCATTTATGAAAATTATATTATGGGTTTATTTGCTCTTGTTATTACATCAAAGCCCAGAAATTTCAACTAGCTTGAGATCCCACATAGTAAAGCATTCTGCAGATATGTAGCATGCTCTTTCAAAAGCTTGCAGTTTACATTATTATTTTCACAGATAACAAGGGCTAAGAAGAAAACATAGTAATTTTTGAAATGTGTTGCAGCAGGGCCAGGAATGAGAAGCTGAATTCCCTTCTACTATTGGGTATACCACAGCACATTATCTTATCAAGATTAGCAGGTCAAATTGCATCTCATCAAGTGAGAAGCTTCTACATGTGGTTTATGTTCATTTGTGACTGTGTGTCCATGCAGACACATACCAACATATTCCCATACAAATTTTTAAATACTTCCTTGTGTAGATCAAATTCTTTGCCCATGGAGTTTGATTTTCACGTAAAAAAGCTATATGTTTACTATCTCTTTTGAGAATATACCACATTGCTTTTTTAAACTTTTCTATTTCTTGTTTATTTTCTGTTCCAGTAACTTCATCTGTCTTTCTGTCTACAAAGTAATAAGGAAAAAAGCACTCAGAACAGTAGTGTTTTAAGAGCATTTAAGAGTCTTGGTGCTATCCCCTAGAAACAGGATCTTTGTCTGTATTTTTATTTAGCAGTTCTACATAGGTCAAACGCGAATACTTGCAATTATTTACAAGAAGAGTTTGTAATGCTGCACTTGCAAAGATACACAGCTGTGTGACTACAGAAACTTCCATCTTAGCACTCCTGAAAATGGTAAAGAAGTAATGTATCTGTCTGTGTATTTCAACAATGAATATCTTAAGATCTCATCACATGATCTCAATATATATTTTCTCTGTTACATAAAACTGAATTCATAATTAATGCAATTTTAAGATATATTGACCATTTACATGTTTAATTGATGGCATGAGAGTTACAATACACAGCATTTTGGGACAATCAGAAGAGATTGAAATCCTCTATTCTGGTTACTCAAGCCAGCACCTGAGAGGCATTTGGTATGAGATGACAATGAAATTAGCTTAAATCTTTCTTTTTCTTTTTTTTTAATGCAGATGAAAATGTAGTATTAGAGCCTACTTAAAAATTGCTGCTTGATATATTAAATGCATTTAAAATCTGCATATCAAAGGAGTAACAACATTCCTCCTCCCACCATGATCTCTCACCCCAACCTCTCACTCTTCCCCTCAGCTCTCCTTAGGCTTGAGACATTCGCTGTCATTTGTACCTGCCTGTGTCTTCTCCTACTCCGCATAGAGGTGTTAAGGTGGCAAGCACTGATGAGAGGAGGGGACGCAGCTGTGCAAGGCCAGGTCACTGTCCCAGCAATCAGCAGTGGCACTGTGTGGCAGCCCCGTGTCTGAATCTGTGCTGAATCCTAGAGGAGAGCTCACATGCACACACACACCGCAAATTGCTGCTGTCTGGCATTCCATCAGCTGCGGCTCTGAAGTAACACAATTTGGATGAAAGCCCTAAGACTGCCTGCACAATGGAGTCACCAATATCTGCCAAAACTGCTTTCAAAGCTTACACGTCGTTGTCAACAACAGGTCATGTGTGGCTCTTTCATTGCAATGGGACTTTAACTTTTGATAAATTCTACAAGCAGTTGTCACAAAATACCACTGCCAGTATAAAACACAACAATGACCATGAGCTCTGTGGCACTCAGTGCTGCTGAAGCACTCCATTTTTGCATTTCTCAGAAATACTTGTCTTTGCTTGAGTGAGAGGATCCTCTACAGCACTCTGTACGTTTTGATGTTGGGAGTAGCATAATGATTCAGGCCGATAGCTCTTCTAACTGCACACCACTGGCACAAAGGAACTGTGAGAAAAATTAAGGTTGACACCTCACCATATTCCAAACCTACAAAAAAATGAGGCTGCTTAAAGCAATAATGATTGTCCATAAATGATTACATCAGATGTGAACACTGAAGCTTTAGTTATAAAAGCTTTAGTTATATATGCCTCCATAAAAACAAGCTTCAAAACTTTGGATTTCCCCCTCAAGGGCTGGAAATTTAGTTCAAAATACAATCACGCTCCTGCTATCTGGACTGAGTGTGACTTATGCCACTGTAGTTACTTCTGCTTTTGGAATGCTGCTGCTCTGCAGGCATCAGCAACCATTTTACAAGAAGCTGCGATAGCTGAGCAGAAAGTGTTTTGATCCTATTTTTAGTGAAATTGAAAATGTGGAAGTTGTTTCCTTATTGTAGAGACACATTTGTGCTGTGAACCGCAGTCTCAGTATGGGTGTATATATCCAAGTACATCTCCATGTGGAAAAAAATACCACCACTACGTATTGCCACTAAAAAGGAAAGTTGTTTTCTGTTATGCTGTTACTCTTTTTTCATATTCAGAAAATATTAGCAAGAGTTTTTAACTAGCTTAGCCACCTCAGAATATTATCTCAGTTTTTTTTTTTAAAATTTATTTTTCTTAATCAGAAGAAGTCAGCTCTCTTTCACACATGATTTTTCACAAAAGATTTCAGAGAGTTATCCCTTTCTTGTTACTCACAAGAAAAACAATCCATTTTATTAAAAAGGGATTCCTTCCTGGTTATTCATATTTTGTTTAAATTTTATTTTAAAAAGAGCTTTATCAGAAGTACTTGGCTGTGCCTGGAGCTGAACGTTACTAGCAGTGACATAAAATATTGACATTAAAAGCAGACAGAAAAGACAGAATCTCAACCTTAATGACTCTTAAAAATCACTGCATTTAAAATCAATAAGCACTACACATCTAGAAGGAAAGTAGGTATTTTCTACTAAGCTGTTATTATCAGGAGTTATAGAGATGGACTATGAAGCTTTCCTTTATGGGGCTGAGAAATATGGGTAGAGCATAGTTGGTATTGCAAAGCACTGTCAAATTCAGGACTTTGATAACGGAGAAAATTGGTTTTGAAAAGCTTTTAAGGACAGTGTGTTTAGCAACAGTACCACATACCCTGTCCAGAAAATTGCTTTGATAACCATTAAAGCTGAAGAAGATGAAGGTATAGAAGCAGACTAAATATTGAGACAGCATATTATGTGCTTCTTAGGCTTGCATTTTTTTTTTCAGCTAATCAAGAATTAGCTGGACGGGGGATGAAACAGATTTGAAAAGATTAAAAACATCATAAATTAATTCGTTAAATCTTGAAAGCAGTTTTGGCAGATAAATCTATATCTTGTGATATAGATAATTGTCAATAAATGCCAATAAAAAGCAATGATAGTAACAGTGTACTTTACATTTATCTGTTATAAAGGTACCTTCCCACTCAGCCTCTAAATAAACCTAATATTAAGCATTTAATATCTGAGACTGGTTCCCAAAATCTGATATCAGTATGTATGACTGAGGATTATTCCATTTTTCCAGCTAGTGTGCATTAACTCAGACAGCTTGCCATCAGCACAGTTTTCTACCTCACGTCAGTGGGAATTATGAGTAAATATGCTAGTGGCAACAGTGGAACCTCTAGTCAGAAAAAAACCTGTAGGGGAGGTGCAGATCAGTGAACAGGTGGCCCACATGGCTTGTGGGGTCTATCTTTAGAGACATTCAAAGTGTGACTGTGTGGCCCTGAGCAGCCTGCTGCAGGTGACCCTCTAATGAGCAGAGGGTTGGACAAGGAGCACACCCCCACCCATGCCGTGAGACAGCAGAGGCATCCTGACTTTCACATCTCTCAAGCAAATCTCATGACTTGGGAAATAAATGCTGGTATGTCTGCACTCACTCACTGCATAAAAAAAACTTGCAAAGACTTCTACAGCCTACTAGAGTAGATCTTATGTAATGGAGCTCAATGTTCAAAATAGCTCAGCGTGTAGTTGTTGCCTTTTGGGAAACTAGATCAGAAACTTGCTTGATCTATAAGCAAATCCCTTCCATTTCAACAGCTTCTCTTAGCTCTAATGGCCTTTATCAAACTTTACTTGTTTTAATTAAGGAAGGATGACATTTTTTGTTTAAAAATATTAACACATATATGTATTCATATAATAGTATGTAAATGTATACGCAACTATGAATACAGATCAAATTTGTTGTTATGTAATAGGTCTTGCAATGACAACCATTGTGCCACACCTGGACAGCCATCAGAATATGGTTCCAATGTCAACATTCCATGCAGGACTCTTAAATGAGGCTTGTAAATCTATGTAAGTGTACTCCCTGTTAGCTGCACAGTAAAAAAGGACAAGAAGGTGCTCATTTTATGAATTTGTTGACTGCAGATTTAAATGGTTATATTTGAGTTAATGTTTAAACACATTAGTTCACAAGCACACAACTCCATAGCAGTCATTCCAACCCATTTTAACGAACACAAAGATGTAATGAGGTCTCTGGATTGGCTGGGATACAAAAGCCTGACTAAAATTATATCTTTTTCTCTTTTGAATTAGTCTACACACAGAGTCTGTTTGAAATGAATAATGCTTTGTACATTGAATCTGAGAGTGCATGGACAGTAAGACATGGAAATAATAAAAATTCCCTTCATAGTAATGAAAAGGGAAGTACAAGCACTGTGAGTACTCCTGCAGAGAACGGGTGCATATCACAGCCTCAGAGCTCTCTGTAATTGCACGACATGAACATTGCACAAGTTATATCGTGCCTCTAGTCTAAAATAATTGTCTGGTAATCGATGAATTAAAAGTTCAGGTGTTATCTATGCTGAAATTCTGATGAAGGTACTTTTGTAACAGTAACATAGAATCATAGAGTATTATTAGAATAGAATATATATACACATAGATGTTTATATAGTATATATACACATATTAGACATATATATATGCATAAGTCATGAAAACAATTAAGTAAGAGCAGAAAATCTGTCTTATTCCAAACAGAATAAACAGTACATTAAAAATCAGAAAAAACAGGTTATTCTCAAACTATAGTCAAGTTATATCTTCACAACTCAAGATAATATATAGATGGTGTTGAAATGTATCCTGTGAGCAGAGCATAGTCTGCTGAATACCTCAGGCTGTAGTGACTCTGAGTCTGGAAGTGAATATATTTCAAGCTCTGCCAAGACTTTGTAGCAAATTAAAATGGAATAACTGAATATATTTGTCAGTATTGGAACACTCAAGTTAAGCACTTGGATGATCACTATGTTGTGTGAATTTTCTAACTGGTATGTGGAATTTGGCTGCCGTTTACACTCGGTGGTTTAAGAACTGCTTTCTGGATTTGGTCCAGTTTAGTCATAACTGCTGCTGCTATAAATCATCTGAGTGTTATGAAAGAATCCCTGCTCAGCTTTTCTGGGCTGACTACACTAGCAAGACCTAATGAAATACCTTAATTGCAGATGTCTTTCCCCTGCTGAAGAGCAGAAGTGGTGGCACAAACTGCTGAAACCACACTAATAAAGATGGTATTGAGTTATCTCTACATTTTTCCTGACTGGAACCTTTGCTGTGCCATTCTTCCACCTTCTCTACCCCCATAAAGATTCCATCGTTGCAATATTTTGACAATATAAATATCATTTATAGGCCAGTGAGAATTTTTTCTTCATTGCCCAAAAATACCACAAGGGGATTATGTCAACTTCAGACTGGACAGTAGGGCTACACAAATTTGACACAGAAGGAGACGTACAGCTTACTGTGCACTCGTATCTTAGAGCCTTACCAGCACAATATGTTAGGCAACAGACCTAAAAGGAATCACACAGTGCCATAGCCCTTTGCATCACAAAAATAAGTAGGCTGGAATGTGAGCCACCACCAATAAGTCCACAGCTCCTTCAAGTTCCTCCATGGGTGATCGGGGATGTAAGTCCCTTGCCTCAGCTGACAGATCCTATTCCCCATTTCATTCTCTGGGAATGCTTTTGGCTTAGCAAAACCCCAGTTTACAGAGCTCTGCTCATCTCCTTTTGGTGTTACCTTTCAAATGCAGTATTGCTGCTGCACTGCCTTGCAGCACGCTTGCATGCCTTGTATGCATCAGTCAAGCCCTTGCAAAGAAAATAGTCCAGAATGTGTGGTGCCACGGTTTTTGTGCTTGGGTTCCCCTTGTGGTCACATTTATGTTACATCAAGGGGTACAATTACGTGGTTTAATTCTGCCAGAGAACTTAAGGAAGCACCCTCGAAGTAAGGAAAAACTACAGCGATTGCTCAAGACTTCTGGAGGCTCAGAATTTAGTCAGACAGACAGAGTTTTATTATCAGTCCTTATAATTTAAAAGAAAGATCACAAATATGCAACTACTTGTGCTTCTAAGTAGGGTTTTACTGACAACACAAATCATTTCCACAAAAATTTGATATAAGCTCCTTGATAATACATACACCTAACCCCTGTAAATTAATACATAAATAAGTCACAAGTATAGATGTTACAATTCAGAATAGTGCAATAGTCTCCCAAACACCATTCCAATTGCCACTGACCAGATTTTCTGGAATACCATGTGTACAGCAACTTTCACCTTCTAAGCCACTTTATGAATTTTGCTAATATAATTTTCCCTTAAATAAACTCATTACTGATTTTGAGACACACATTTGCAGTTGCAGGCTTTATTTTTCACGAGGTGATCAGTTTCCTTCAAAATACTGCATTTTCTTACTACATATGGAAACAGAAATTGGATTACTCCTTCCTTTAGTGCAAACACTTTCTGTTTTGAGGTCTGTAAAGAAAAATAAATTTTTCTCTGATTTTTTTTCCCAGTGAATTTTAAGTACATCCTTTTAATAATGAGAGTTGAAGACATCTCTACAAAGTGATCCAATGGATCTTACATGATTTCTGAAACATTCTTGTGTGTGTGTGTGATAGCCAAATGAAATAGTTATCAGTCTCATGCATATCTGTGTGTATTCTGTAACACTGAGACCTCTTCCATTTGATTGGATTAGGTTGTGAATATTCTTTGCAGGTACTCACGCTAAATAAGACATAGAGGGCAAAACCAATCAGTGCCTCCAGACACTGGAATAAATAGAAGGCACTGATGCTACTGTTGCCATGTCACTCACTTATCATGCACAATATGATGTTATATTCAAGACTCTCCTGGACACCTACTTGTGCAACCTGGTGTAGGGAACCTGCTTTGGCAATGGGGTTGGACTCGATGATCTCTGGAGATCCCTTCCAACCCCTACAATTCTGTGATTCTGTGATTGCATATGCTGTTACTTTCAAATTACATTTTCTAAGTAAATTCTTTCTGGAATTGTTGATGGAATAGAAATTATCTGAAATTATCAAGTTACTGCTCATAAGGTAAATATAGATTAAAAAATTCCACTGTGAATGAGAATACTTCAGAAACATAAGGCATCAGGAGTTCAGTTTAGGTCATAATTGGTTAAAAAAATCTCTACAATATTCTCTTTATGGGAATGGTAAAAAAAAAAAAAATACTCAGAGAGGAGATGCCAGCTGCATGGTTCCCACGAGGGAGCTTGTTTTCTTTTTCTCTAAAAAAGTTTTCTTTTTCTCTAAAGATAAAGATGTGATGAGAAGGTGGTGATGCACCTAAGTCAACTGAATTTTACTGTGTTTCATGGGCTGACTTTCCACACAGCTTTGTTGTCCAGGCTGGTGTTACATTCTACAGCATCGTCCTCTGGGGAGACTGAAGTTTACCATAAAATGACTCACTTAATTGGAAGTTCCATTACTTTTCTCAGCTAATGCCTGTTTCTCAGGTGGCATTCTGTGTATTAACTCCAATAAAAGAAAAATGAGCAACGTAGACAACAGGACATTTGGGAACAGCTTAATATTTCTGTGACAGAATGTGAGTAGCATGGGTTTCTCTTTCACTTTCAGCATTAAGAAAAGCTAATGGAGTGTAACAAACGAGTGATTAAAAAGTATTACCATAAAGCCAGTCAGAGTGTGAGCACTATATGTGCACTACAGAATGCTCTCCTTCCATATTCAATGGACGACTCTGAAAGCATTATTTTTGCAAGACATTGATCCCATCCCTCGATGCTGTGAAACCCTTTGTGTTTTGGGAAAATATGCAGCTCTAACGATGCTGTTTTCTTAGAAATCTGATGGTGTGTGTAAAGAGACTTAAAATTCTAATGGTAATGCATGATAAGCACAAGTGTAGAGGGAAAGTTAAAACTGCAGTTAGCTCTTTATTGAAGAAAAGGAAAGAACAGCAAAAGAAGGAACCATCTCCCCAAATGTCAAGCCACTGCAGCCCTGTCATGTGTGTACTAAGCAAATATGAACACAGCTGTAGCAGTTCTCCCTTGCAAGAGAAAACAAACCTCATCTGTGTATTTGTTTATACACTGTTCTCTGACATTTGGCCAGGCCACGCATCTCTGAGCTGCAGCAGAACACAGAACTCATATGCTTCAGACACGCACGAGAGGATTTCTCTCTCCACAGCAGGCATCCCTGTGCCACATCAACAGGGCCAGATCTGCAACCCAATTAACTTCTGGCTTCATAACACGTGAACCCACACCTCAGCAACAGCCAGCAAGCTGAAACTTTCTCCTTTCTGATGTGCTGAGGAAGGCCTATGGAGCCCTGGGCTGCACTCGGCTGTGTGGAGGAGCCGGCAGCACGTGCAGCAGTGGCATGCAGCCTGCTGCCAGTAACCAGGGGTTGTGTAAGGATGTTAGCATTTCATACTGCTGTGCAACCTGCCCTAGGGCTGGGCACATTGATCTCATCGTCCTTCCTTAAATAAAGGAAACACAGAAACATCCCCAGCACTCCCATACACCAAATGATAATTATTTTGTTACTTACTTCTGGTAAGTAACAAAAAACAAAAAAACTTCTGGACTTTCTGGGACACATTCATTCTGGAGTAGCATAAAATAAAGAGTTATGCTTCAGCTGGGTGCAGCTTCAGGATCCATAGACAATTTCCCAGGGAACGCTGACAGATTATAAGCCTACAGACTGCAGAATGACCATCTTTCAATCCTTATCTCAAGAAATCTGGAAATAACCCCACAGATCCCCAGAGTCCACCGACTATGGATTAAAAGTATTCCTAGAAAAAATAACAAACTCACTGCTGTGAACAGCTGCATTTACTCTTTCATTCTAATTTATGACTGTAGGTTACAAGGAGTTCCAGCTACTTGCTGTAACATCATGATTCAGTTATTTAATTCCTGGACACAGTTCAGAGAGAGGTAAAATCAACATCCACTTGGTGGAATTTGTTTGCTTTTCTGATCATCCCTCCATTGTTTTTCCAGTCCATCAAGATTTCTGCAGGAAAACACTATTTGTTTTCTTTAGGAGTGAACAGAAAGTACAACATGTTACTCATAAAATAAAAGACAAAGCTTTACGTGTTGCTGTTTTCCTAGGCTTCATGGACCAGATTCTACCACGATTAATTATGAGTAAGTTGGATCTATACACTGTTTGTGTATGCATCCCACATCTCCCCATTTCTTCAAATAAATTTATTGTAGAAACAATAATGGAAAAATCTTAGCAAAATCAGTCCAGTTTTTCTACTTTTTTTTTTTTTTTCATATCCTTCTGGCTTTGATCTGATTTGCAGGAAAAGGAATGTACAGATCAAAGAGAAACCTGAAATAAAATTCTAATTACATACTGCATCCACAAGCCATGTTATGAATGCAAGTAGGAGAATTGAATTCTAATTTGATTTAAATGCATGTTCATCAGAATGTATATAAATGTTCTTCCATACACATGTTTTGCACAGTTTTAAGCCCCTGAGCTCACTTAGAATTACTCTGGAGACATGATGGTGCAATAGATGAGATTCTAGTCTAAATGATATCATGCTGGCAGTAGTTAATCTCTAAACTCAACACTGGGGAAAAAAACCAAAACAACACCAATTGCAGCGGCTGAGATGCCAAGTATGTTAAACCTTTGAAAAGAAATGATATAAAAACTTGTCTGGAATGTGATGATTTCACCAACCCGTGGGATAGTCTGTGCTTAGCTGCAGATGTAGAAATCTGTGCTTTATGACAAAACACAAACGTGACTGCGGGCCAAGTTCACACTGTGTGAGGGAGCACAGGACCGATTTTGGCAGATGGTGTTTCCACAAGGCGAACTCATTCCCTGGAGATGCAGAAAGGTCTGTGATGAATGTACTCAATGAGGCAGTGCTTGTTTAGAGACAAGTTTTTGCTGAACTTGCCTGTACTTAATAACCCCACCTCAGGCTTCCATTTTGTTAAGTTCAATGGATGGATAATGTAGGAGAGCACTCCTTTGAACTGTGAGCTCTGTGCACCTCCCAGTGAAGCACAGCTTGGTGGGGAGGTGGTCCTGCCTGCTGGCTGGGCAGCCCACCTGCCACTTGCATAGCCACTGGGCAGCTGGAAGTGTTTGCACCAACACAAGGCTCAGAAATTGTGTGGTCTGGTTAAGTCTCCTGTTGTAACAGCTGACAGAATGTAAATGGTGGATCATGGAATAATAAATCTGTGCTTTTTGTAATTAAAAACAATGAACAAAAATTGCTGTTAGTGGTGTTTTTAATTTAGCTTAATGTATTGTGCTGCATTACATAATTAGTCTCATACTTTCACGCTTAGTGAAAAAATAACAAAAATCATGGGAGTGGTAATGATAGACAAATATGAAGTAACTTGGAGGTTACATTTGTCACTCTTTGTTTTATATGTAAATACTAAAGAAAGGACCTAATGTCTGTATGCATAGAATATCAGCAATCTGAAAGATACCTGAAAATACTGCATGTTATGTAGAAGCATTAAATTTGACTTTGTAGTTCAGAACTCTCAGGTAAAGTCTCCATTCCTTGAACCCAGATTGTAGTTTTGGTTCTGCCCTTATTCTACAACAAAATTATTCCAAGTGCATTAATTATAAAAAGGTGAGTTTTAAGTAACACTCCTTTCCTTGTTCCAAGCAATATCTCTCTGCTCTCTACCCAACAGCCTCTCAGTGGCAGTGCATGTTCCTGAGCCCTGCACTTGACATGAGTGCCCACCCTGTCCAGCTCCAGCCACCTCTGTCCCCATGGCCCTGCCTGCCCATCCCAGCACTTTGTCTGACCCTGGGCTCCCCCTCTCCACCTGATTTCCTAAATGTCTTTTCAGACAGCCAAGCCACTATACTACAGTGAAGTAGATGATGATAGTTATTCTTAAACACCTAGTTAATATTTTAGGTTAGACTTGGCTTAGATTTCCTTTTGCATGCAAATTTAGTACAAAATCTGCAGAGGGACAAAATAAAATCTGCTGTCAAGACAAAGGCTGTGCTTACTGAACAAAGCAAACACCATAACTGTTCAAAACTGTCAAACAGTTTTTGTCAAACAGCAAAGATTTTATCTAAAAAATACATGGTCTTCATTCTACTGTTTTTCACAAGTAGTTCTGAAACTTATGGTTATATATTTCCACTACAAACAAGAAATACCTAAAAAAATACCTAAAATCTATTATTTTTCAGTTGTATAGATACTTAGAAGACATTCATATCTACAACTCTCAACATATTTCAAAATTGAATGCTTATGGTTGCAGCACTAAAGGTGTAGCAATAATAGATAGATAATAAGGAACCAAAAGTGTTTTTACATTTGTCTGGTTAATGACACAAGGATGAGCTGTGGTGGTGAATGGAGTTAAATCCAGCTGGTGCCCGGTCTTGTGCGTTGTTCCCCAGGGCTCAGTACTGGGGCCTGTTCTGTTCTGTATCTTTATTGATGATCTGGACAAGGGCTTTGAGTGTACACTCAGTAATTTTGTAGATGACACCAAGCTGGAGGGAAGTGTCAATCTGCTTAGGGTTAGGAAGGCCCTACAGAGGAGTCTGGACAGGCTGGGTATCTGGGCTGAGGCCAGTGGGATGAAGTTCAACAACACCAAGTGTTAAGCCCTGCACTTCAGCCACAACCACCCCAGGCAATGCTACAGACTTGGGGCAGAGTGGCTGGAAGATTCTTTATGAACAGCTGAACAATTTATCTTCTGAAAGAGTGGTCAGGTGCTGGAATGGGCTGGCCAGGAAGGTGGTGAAATCATTGCACCTGAAAGTGCAATTAAAAAAATGTTTAGATATGATGCTAAGGGACATGGCTTAGTGAGAAAATATTGGTGGTAGGTGGACAATTGGACTGTATAATCTTGGAAGTCTTTTCCAACACTGGTGATTCTATGACTGTGTTCTATGATACTGAAAGATGTATCAAGATAGTTGGAGCTGCTCAGGAAAAATGAATGATGTAAATCATAGCACAGTTCGCTTTGATTCACAAACTCACCTGAAGTGATAGACTACACTTTTCTATCTTCACTATTTTTTACCTTACATCTCCAAACCTCACTATTCAAATTAAAAACCATGATAATAGAAATAATTTGCTTTTTATGTTACATAACCCTCCTGGTGTGAATACCTAATTGTTCAGGTTTTTAGATCTCTGTTTCATATGCTAATTGTCAAACTCCATTCAAATATGCAAGAAAAGCTACACAGTACAGCAGTCGTTACATCTTACTATAAAATTGCTTGATCAAATTCATCAAAATTGTTTCAGTAGTAACATCTGATTTTGCAAACACAAGATTAATCTTTTGCTACTCGAATACATAAGCACAAGAAAGCTGAGCTCAGTGGAGCTCTGTCTGCCTATGTCAGCAATGGATTTGGCCCCAAGGCTTCATTATTTAGATTGTGAATTCCTCATGCGAGCAGCTATGTCTCCATTTGTTTTAGAGATGATCTATACATTTTAGCCACTTTGTAAATAATAAATAGAAGAACAAACAGAGGGCTTGGGAAGGGGAAGCCTGATGATGAGGGAGAAGAGCTTTGCGCAGACACATAAAAGCTTCACTCCAGCAACCTTCCCAGGACTCACAAAAATAAATAAATACATAGATAGATGTTGGTCTTTAATTAAACATTTTGGCTAGCATGCATTTGGATCTCTGGAATACTTCAACATAGGCAGTCTACACAGTAAGTTATTTATCCAAGGGGATCCTGTTGCAGATCCCAGCATGTTCATCAGTTTTTGGGAAATAAAAAGAAGGAAATAACAGACAGGAAGAATTTTGATGCCCTCTTTTTCAGATGTGCTCAGAAGACAGTTAACTGAGAAGGGACTAGAAAGGCAGGCACCCTTACTGTCACCCTCTGAATATCATTCATCATCATATCATATCATTGGTGAAGGCATTACTCACCCAGATACCATGGCCAACCTGGTGCCTTTTCACTTTGAAGCAGCTGACCGACGTGGAGATCTACCTCACATAGCACAACAGCCAAAATTTCACTTTAGCTTATCAGTACAAAACACTTGAGCAATGCAGCATCTTAGTATGATGTACTGCCTCATTTCCAAACAACTGTGAGGATTTTTAAATTTAAGTAAAATAAAATGTGGAAGATAACCATCTGCATCAAGGAATGAAACTTCAGATTTGTGGAGAGCAAAACAAATATTTCATGGATAACCTAGCCTAACAGACTTTATGCTGCTTGTAGTACCAACTTCAAGTCATCAGCAGTCTGGGCAAGAATTACTGTGGCTTAGAGCATTCTGAGGATATAACTAAATTGGAGATGTAGTAGGGTTATGACTGCCATCAGATTTCAGGGCAATGACATTAGAGAATTTCATTCTTTTGCATGAACGAAGGTAGAGATATTTGCATGAACGAAGGTAGGTAAAAGTGTGCAGACTGCTGTGCAGACAATTTGTTGGTAGAAATTTGCAAAAGCTCTTTTGATGTAGAAATTGTTGGAAGATGGCAATAAGGCACTGCATTTTCAGCTGACGATATGGTAAGATTTATATATAGAGGAAAATCCTCAGTGCTAAATTTAATTAAAACATTCCCACAGAAAATATCAACTTGAAATGCATTAACTATACAGTCCTCTGGAACAACGGATACAATCTGGAACACTAATAGTGATGGGAACAGATGGAAAACTAGATGCATTTGTAGCAGAGAAGACAAGGAACGCTGCAGGATTCCAGGTCCTTCTGCTAGTTTGTTGAATCTTTGAAATGACTTGTTCATTTAGAAAACACACTATTTTCTTGTTTCAATTTACCTAATCTTGTGAAATCTCTGCAAACTATGGAGAATTCAGGACAGTACACTTCTACAGCCAAAAGCAGTTATTTGAGGTCTCTGAGCATTCTGTACACTGACACATTGTAGAGCTGCATTACAGGGATGTGCATCTCAATTCAGGAGGTTGGATCTGACACTATTTTATGCATGTGTGTATTTTATAAATTCAACTTGCACAACATGGAAAAAGAAGATCTATATTTTGAGGATACAAATGTTCCTAGAGAACAGATGAGTCAGCAAATACATACTGTGATTAGACATGAGGAATGAAAATGCACTCATTATTTAGAAGGATTTTTCAGTGACTATCAGTATTAATGGTGATTTTACTACAGAACTAATTCAATCATATATTGTTATGTATATGATAAATTGAACTTATTTGCATAATAATGCAAAACCAGGTGCTGTTGATTAAGGTGAAACGAGCAACTACTGACAAAAATAATCTTTGTCCATGACTTATCACTTTGGTAGTGATCATCAGCTCAAATCACCCGCTGTTCAAAGTGCTTGTACTGTTTCTGGAGACAAAGGAGTCTTTTCAATCATGATGTAGTACTAAAAATTAAAGAAAAAAAAATAAAAATCCTCATTTTAAAAACTAGTACTTCAGTAGGGCAAGTATTTTTTCTCTGTATGTAGTTAGAAGACAAGGATGGAATGTGCACGACTGTGAGTAGAATAAGAATTGTGTACTTTTCCACAGATAGAAGGATTGTTCTGAATACATATTAGTATAGGACTTATAAGACCAAGCAATTTAGTCAGAGAATTTTTTTTTTTTCTGAAATGTTCAAGAACACCTTTTTCTTAGACTTGTTTATTCAATCTTAGTTTGTGCTATTTGATTTAGGGATCACACAGAAGCAAGTTAAATCTTAACCATTTTTCTTAGTTGTTGTGAATCAGTATAGTCATAGCATTAGCTGTTTTTCTGTTCACAGCTGAGAAAGCCTTTCTGATACCAGACATAAGATTCTGTTGTTTTTTTTTAAGCACACAAAAAGCAATCTCACATGCAAAGTGAGTAGCACATATAAAGATAAAATTATCCATGTGTAAACAAAGGTAGGTTTTCGGTTTGGTTCAAATAAGAATGTAGTTGATTTTTTTTTTTTTTTTTTTTTTTTTTTTTTTTTTTGAGATATGATTTTTTTGCTTTTTGCCTCCTGTATTGTGGGGGAAGAAGGAGTATTTAGAAAGATGAGAGCAAAGTAATCTTGTAATAGCTGCAATAGCATTTTGGAACAAGATTTGGCAAAAAACAAGTGCATTACTTGACCTGCAGAAGCATATTGCCTTATGACTTTAGTGCTTCCAATTATCTTCTCAAGAATTAGCTCTAGGGGCAAGTGTTTAAAGCTGAAGCTTTTGCTCCCCCATTGTGTTTCTTGAAAACTTTTTCTGCTTCCATTTTGGTAGAAGGAAAAATAGAAAGAGAAAACAAAGAAACAAAACAAAAGAACAATCCGCTAGAGCTTCCAAGATAGCAAGGCTGCAGCGAAGAAGCAGAGAGAAGCAGGTATTCTGTCCCCCTGGGCATTCTACTTGTAGTTTCTGCTTTTGCAGCTGTATTGCCAGGCAGTAGGAGATTCATACAGTCCCTCCAGACCTATGAAGGTCACTGTGCTAAGAGTAAGTTGTTCACGACCTCAGTACCTAAGTGTTGCAGCCTTTGAATCCATATTACTCAGAAAGGGAAATCTGGGAAAGAGAGGCAAAGACAGAATTGGTAAGACAATATTCTGTGGTTTTGTGGTCTGGGTGCTAGTAGAGTACTTTCTATGAACTTCACAGCCCCTCTCCTACATTTTTCCTGTATGTGAAATGAGAGTAATATCCCTGGGGTCTAAAGAGAATGGCAGAATTAGCAGGATATTTGTAAGGACCTGTAGAAGTGCTAAAACACGGACAGACAACAGAATGACAAGTTAAATAATTGTACAAAAGACGAAACAGAAAACTTCAGGAGGAAGTCCAAGAATAAACATCTGGGAAAAGGGGGAGGCAAAGGTGGCCTGACAGAAGGAACAGAAAAGCATCATTATTGGTTTGTTTTTCCCTTTGTAGATCAAACTGACACGTCAGATGCAATGCAATCTGTTGTTTGTACAGAAAAAAAAAAAATGGGGGAAGAAAGACTGGGAACATCTGAACTACAAAACCTCTTAAAAAATAACTTTGCAGTGCCAAGAAATGCATGTGATGATAGAACACACTTCTTCAAGTGTGGTTCTTCAAAGAACCTGGCTTTCAGCACCAGCAGTGTCCCAGGACGTGATGCTTTCAGCTCTAAGATCCAAACTGAACTGATAGGGAAAATACTCAGGCATTCAATTTGAAGGCATTCAAATATACCAGTAAAACAAGCAGACAGAGATCTCAGTGGCTCCTTCTCAATTCTCTTTCTAGTTCTTCATTCAGGCCCCCAACTTCCCATATCTGTACTCTCTCTCTTCACTTCTCCTGCATTCTTCCTTATTCACCTCTGTTCTATTTCACCCTTTTGTCTCTTTATCTTCCATTCTCATGCCCCTCTTTCCTTTGCAGCTCTCAGTGTACTCAAATATATACTTTCCTAAAGTCTCACCACATGTTGTTCTTTCAGTAAATAATACCTGTGACACCTGTTACACCTTGGTGAGTACCAGTTCTTTGCTTATAGGTAGTGTTCTTGTGACTAATGTTCCTGTTTAGGGAACTGAAACTAAACAGATGATCTAAAACCTTCAGTTAGCTGCAATACTAAAACTGCAAAACAGTGAGAAAAAAAAAACATAAAGCAGAAGAGTCAGCATGGGAGAAATGTAAGACATCACCATGATTGATCAAACTGCAGATGAGGCAGATGATCTTTTACCGAACATGAGAGAGGAAGGATATAGAAGTCCTGTGATAAGAAAGATGGGCAACTTATGTTCTAGATGGTAGAGAAGGAGATGCCAGCAAAATATATGATTATAATATCTTATCTAGGTGGGAAGCTGTTGTCCATGTTATACAGTTCACATTTCAACCTTTTTCTGCTTGTTAGTTAAAGCAATATACAAAAAAATTTTAGGTTCATACCACAGCGACATTTCGTATGCATCAAATAATCAAAAGAAAAAGCCAGTCAGAAATTTTAAATGAAGATGTGAAGGAAAGATTCCTCAGTCTCACTGAAGAGTTGCAGTTATATGTGACAGACTCACAAAATGGGAGGAAAAGAGGTGCAAAGCACCCACCTTCAACTGTAGCTATCATCTTGCACAGGAAAGCACATGGAAAACACCTTTGGACCACTTAGTAGAGAAGGTCCTGATGTAGTAGCATATCTGTATCTGGGTCATGCCTTTTGGCATTGGTCTTTTTCCAGAAACTGTCAAGTTCTTTTTCGGCACTGCTAGAGACAAAGAACCAAAGGTGTCTGATTCCAAATACAAACTCAGCAAATTTTCCCATTCAGACCTCAGTCTCAGCCTCTTTACCTTTCCCTTTTGCCTTCAGGGCATGTACCCACCACCATATTAACAGCTATTTGTTTCTTTTATTTTTTTGCTAACAACACTCAATAAGCTTCCAGTTCAAGAGACATCAGGTCAGCTGGGGAAGATATATAGTAGATATCAGAAATCTTCCTGATTATTCCTTCCTCCAAAATAAAATAGCTCTAGTTAAATTCTTCCTCTACTGTCAAATACAGATAACTTTTCAGACAAAACATACTATTTAGTCTAAACTTGATAACAATTTCTCAATATATCCATTATAATATTTGATGTGAATCTTGCATGACTCTAACAGCCACTCTTCATCAAACTCCCAGAATAGGAACGGTTGGCAATCAGAGAAATTTATATAAGTATATCAATAATATATTCTTGTACAGTGTGGTTAGGTTAAACATATAATATACTACTCTTTAAGGGGAAATCATACTGAAATGAAACATCAGAAGCAAAGATAAGAGCCTGTAGTACCTTTGTGGTGAGAGCTCTCAGGTTTCACTAACACCAATTTATGTATGCTTCAAAGAGAAGCACTGCAAGACATCTAAAGTAATGTAACTTATTGAAATGTAAACCCTACTGCAGGCAATTGCGAGTAAAAATATTAAGGTTCTGATTCTGCAGTCCTTTCCTCATCTACATAGCTATCCAATCACACTGAATTTACCCACGTGTGGGAAGGCTGACTAAGTCAGGCCCTAATTTTATAAATCAAATCTTTCCTTCATAATAAAACAAGATAGCTAACCTTGAAATGGTGGCTTTAGAAAGACACTTCTTGTCTTCTTTAGCAATGCAATTTAAACCTAACAGTGAAATTTTCAGGAAACTTGTTCAGTAAATGGCATGGAAATGTCAGACATCTAGAGATAGGAAGGGAGAATGTGGACTCACCCATTCCTTGCACTCCTCATATGTGTTCCCATTCCTTCTTTTCACTTCAGTTTCAAGATAAATGAAAAATAATCCAGCATGGCTTGTTTGTTTGTTTTTGTTCTTGTTTTTGTTTTTGTTTTTCTAACTCAGAGCTGCCTAAACCTGAACTTGAGAGTCCATCTATCAAAGGATTACATTTCAGACTTGACACAATGCAACACTCATTGAAGTCAATACAGGACTTCATCTAACCTGCAAATCCTATGGCTATGCACAAGTACTGTGAGATGATGGCAAAGTTTGAAAATCAAGAAGAAAAAGTGAATACTGAAGATGAGAAAGCAGGAGGAGAATAAAGGAACAAATGATCTGAAGGATTTGCATCAGGCTAGACAGCACTGAAGAAAAGAGCATATAGAAAAGCAAAAACAAGACAGTTTTCCCCCTCCCAATCAGAGACTCAGAGAACAACAAATACTGTTGTTTTAAATGGACTATGCTGAACGTGCTACAATGTAACAGAAGAATGTGTGACCCAAGACATTCCAGTGGAAAAAAAAAAATGTCCTGATTACTGCTGTTGCTTCTTTGGCAAGGAAAACATTATCCTAGCCTTCACTTTCTAGCATATGTTTCCCTGCATCTCATTTTGACCTGAGACAGAAGACATTCTTTCTCCCCCCACCCACTGTAGTGTGTGTCTGTATTTCTGTGAAGAGAGACTTTGACCGAAGTGTCATCTAGGTGAGAAAGGGGAGGTCTGTTGTGGCCTGCATGGCAGTAATTACAGTCACTGTAACCTCTGCTGGGGCAGGGACAGTGATAGCCAGACACATAAGTAGCCTCTTATTTCTCTGTATGAAGAGGTTGAGCTCCTGCCAACATTGCTTGTATAAGGCTGTGACCTGCTGGGAGATGTGGGCAACCACATCTTGAAGTTTCACCAACCACCTGAACTCCTTTGCTGCATTTTTTCCAGTATTAGTAACAAGGTTTCATGTTAGATTTAAATATAAGAAACCAATGAACTGTAGGAATGGCTCCCAATCTTCACTTGAATTCCTGCTGCCTGGTCCCCATCTTCTGCAGTCCCTTCACAGACCTATGCTGCATTAGTCTATGGCACTTAACAGCTGGGCTCAGACCTGGATTTTGATGGCATCTCAGATGTCTTTACTACTAAGTCCTCTGGCTTCCTCAGAACTGTATTTGGCCTACTGGAAGTGTTTACATTATGAAGAGACACAAGGTAACGTGCCGATGGAACTTAAAGTTGTTTGTGAAAAGTACAGGCCTGGGACAATACAACTTCTGGTATCATTTAATGGAAAACATCACACCGAACTTGACCTTCTGACTAAATGCAGTGCAGTGCTAATAACATGTCTTCTGCATTTCTATCACTTGAGGAAATCCTGCTCTGTGTGACATTAAATTTTATCTATACCATCAGTCTCTAGTAGAAAGACATACAGAAGCTCTGCTTAGGGGACTGTACAAATCTTTTTATTATTATTAATGCCAAGCATAGCCATTTCGACTTTGTAGTCATTATTTTCTGAATTCATCTGTTCATTTTTCTGGAACTTGAAAAAATATAGGTTTTATGTCTTATTTAATGAACTGTGGTTCACACTGTAATGGAATTGCAAGCTACTGTCAAACCAGAGATAATATGCCATCTGTGATGCTATACTAAATTGCTGGGCCAAGTATTCTGCTGGTATAAGTCAGCACAGTTTAATTGATATCAGTAGAGTCTTTTGATCAAATTTGAAATAACGAATTCATCCAGCTAAATGAGCGTTCCTTTCTAGTTTCAGAACCAAAGTGCAGATTTTGGAAGTTGTATTCCGGCCTCTAAGAGTGTGAACAAAAAGCAAACAAACAAAAAAAGCAAAACATTCCTTTTTAAAAGAAGTTCTTATGTATCTTAAATATGAATTACTATGTTCTGCTTGCCTATACACATTAAATTGTCTTTAGCACGATATTAATCTCCAGGTCTTCTCAAAAACTCATGCATGTGCTGAGTACTTCTGCTTTTTGCTGTTTAAGCTCACTCCCTTATATATGTGAAAATGGATATTTGATTGGACTCAAAGCACAGACGTCTCTTGGCTCTTTCACCAGTACAATAACAAGCTTTCTTAACAAGCTTTGTTGTATAATTTCTGTACGAATACAAGAGGTTGTTAAAGTATCTGCAGCAGTCTGTGTGTAACAATTCCCTTTGCTTTTCATTGAGGGAAGGATGTCACAATGTTCTGCCTCAATGCTGTTTTCTTATGGGCCTAGCACAAATCTCCAAAAAAGGTGCCTCAAAGGCATTTTATACAAGATAGAGATGGCCTAAACATTGAGTAAATGCTAGATGCAGTTCCAGTCATTTGACAAAAAAGAGAGTACAAGGCTTTTGATAGGTACTTAAGGTGTTCTGTTTTTGTCTTTGCTGTAACTTTTTTCACAGTGCCTTAAAATTATGTAGAGTGCCAGCTATGGTTTTTATCAGGCATTATCAGGCATATCCTTGCCCACAGCAAAGGTACTAGATTTTAAGGTCCCTTCCAACCCAAACTGTTCTATGGTCCCATGATTAGCAAAGATGAGCAGAATACAGATGCTATGATCATACTGTTCATGAAAGGGTGAGATAAGAACCTTAGAACGGCTCAGCACTAGGAGAAAGGTGCAGACAAGTAAGAGGTAAGTTAACACATGTATGTTCAGAAACTCTAAGCTGTATACCAAAGTGGGAAAGATGAAAGCCCAGCATTTCTATACAAAAGCACTGAGCTGGGACCTTTTGCAAATATACAATAGTAGTTGTAAGTAAACCCACAACGCATTCAACATTCACTGATAGTGAAAGTTCTGAAGAAAGAGAAAGTAAAACCTGGAGCTCTGGACTTAAAATAGCTTTCCTATCACTTTGCAGAGCTTACAGCACAAACGGGGCTGCCCGCACCCCAGCAGACACACAATGATCCTTTGGAAAGAAGCACCTATGAGAAAAGAAAGGATGGGAAGATTTTTCCATAGTATCTAGGAATATTCAGTCTGCAGAAAACCCCTGCAGGCTGGTTGCCAGCCTGCCCAGGAGCAGGTATACACAGTGGCACATTCTGGTGTTATTCTCCAAAAGTGTTAATTTTGCTGCTCTTTGGGTGTTCTTTGTCATCCTTATCCAAAGAGACAGACAAGAGGGGCCTTTTCCTGCTTTTCAAAGGCAACAGCAGGCTTCCCTTCAACAGCCACCCAGCAGGATCTATACCTGACCAGATGATTTTATGTTTCTGCAGCTGGCCAACTTTCCCCTGAAGTGCTGGATCTGAGTCACGGCTGCCAGAAATAATTGAGTGGCTCCATAAGGACAGCTTTTGGCTTTGGAGCTGGTACTCCAAAGTACTGAAGCAAATGGTACTTCTTCACTTATTGTCACTCTCTTCACAGAACATGCTGCATTGGTGGCAATGCCCTCTTTGTTTTCTGTGGCACTATACCTTCATTCTCGCACTGGGGTACCAACACTGGTTGTGTTAACATGTTGTCAGGTCAAAAGAAATCACCAGGCTGGACTGTCTTCCCTGCAGTCCTCTCAACACTGCTCCTGTAGCATAGAGTTGCCTTGCAGGGGGAGCTACCAAAAATGGTGTCCTTGCTCTGGTGCCATTAATAGCAGCGTAAGAGATCACACAGGAGCACAGGATCATAGAGGTTGGAAGGGACCTCTGCACATCATTTAATCCAACCCTGCTAAAGGAGGTTCCTGCAGCATGTCACACAGGAAAATGTCCAGGTGGATTTTGAATATCTCTAGAGGAAACCCCACCACTCTTCCCTCATCTAACCACCCAGTCATGGCAGAGTAGGAGACCAGACAGATCATGCATCATTTCTCCTTGGTGAACCCACACTGATTACTCTTAATAATTTTCTTTCCTTCCATGTGTGCTGAAGGAGATGTACTCCTTCAGTTGCGCAATTTCCATGTCATGCACTTCTGGGATGAGTTTTATCTTTGGACAGAAATGACACTGGTTATACTGATTGGGGAAATAAACTTCAGCCTTGGATACTGTACCATTTCTGATGGTAAGTATAAACATACACACAATGATACACAATTCATTTGAATGTTCCTGTGTTGCTTCCATGCTTCTTGCAGGAGCAATCTAGAAGAAAGCTGTAAAGGTGAGTAAAGAAGAATCTCTCTGCAGTGTCTACCAGCTTACAGGGGCAGACTGTTCTCAGAGTAGCAAGCTGGACCTAGTTCATGTCTCATTGGCAAGGGCAATTACGTTGGAAGAAATGGAAACTGGTAATGCTCTGTTGTTAATATTGAAAGCATTATGTGGAATGTGACACTGAAATTAGAAATAATATTAGATTTCTGCCTCCTAGAGATGCATTCCATTCAACAGGTAAGCTAAATGAGAATAGGCTCAATAAAACATTTTTGCAAGAGAGTAAGATGCAGTGTAAGGTAGAAGAGGTCTGCAGGCCATAGCTAAAGTGCCAGTGATATTTTTCTTGTGATAGCATTACTCAGGCTAATAAACCTCAAGCTATGCAAGCTCATCAGAGACACAAGCTAATGCTTATAGCATTGAGATGAGAGAAGAAATGGGTCTATGGGAGCTATTCAGTAACTGAACAAGATGTTAAGTAGTCAAGTTCTCAAGATACATGTGCATACATAACTAACAAACACTATCAGGAAGTAGAAGGCCCTGTATTATGTGATTACACAATACATGTCATACATACTGCTTTACACCATGATGTGATAAATCACTAGTTTATATCTACAGTTTGACATACCTTAAAATAATCAGTGATAGATTGCATTGTAGACCAGCTTGTCACTGCTAATTCTCTAAACTTCTAGTGACCACATTTTGGTCTATATTGCTATTGTTTGTCCTTTAAAAAATGTGGCAATGTAGCAAGTATCAAAACAGGAATAAAGAAACACAGCCAAAGCATTAGCATAACGAGGCTCACTCTTTCTTGAAGTAGAATTAGAGCTAGACATCTGCAGTCCTCTGCAGCTGAGGCACTGCACTTTTTCCCTTAGCCTCATGTAACTTGCAGTGTTGCCTGATAGCCTGGTGCACTGCTACAGACTGTGCCAGACCACGTCTCTAATAGTTTATACCAAATAAAATATTTGTGGATTGTCTCTATGTCCTTTCCTATACTTAAAAAAAATACAACTGGTGGAAATTCTTTTTGTGTGTGTTTTTTCCAACATTTGATACAACTTTGTAGATGAATTTTAGACCTCAGAATCCTCCGATGAAAAAGTCTCCCCGGATTTTGTTAAGATGGAAGCAAAATAACAGAGAAATCAAATGGTTTTCTCAAAAGCATATGAGAAAATTAGTAGAAAATCAGGAATGGAACAAAAATAAATATCCCTATCACACCATTTCTCATATCAGCCCTTGTACCAGTCATCATCACTGGCTTTTTAATATAGTGCATAGCAGAATATGATTGCTTACACTGATGCTCTGCTATTAATATCTTCATTGCTTAACATCTCCTTTTTCTGAAGACAGGGTAATATTAAAAAAAAAAAAAATTATATGTAGATTATTCTCTGCCTGTAACAGTTGACTCTATGATCCCATGTGATTCTTTGTTTTTATTTATGCCTTGAATACAGTGTGCTTTCAACAAATTTTCTTTCATAAGCAAGAACAACTATGTATGTTTGGTTGGATTGTTGGCTTGTTTTGTTTGATTTGTGTTTCTGAAAGAGATTATGTGGATAACCAGAAAAGATAGCCTTCTGTTTAAAGGAAGTCTAGCAAGGGCTTTAATTTTCTTAAATTATTGTCATCCAGGTTGAACACTAGGGGTCATATTTAGATAACCACTGACATATTATAGAGCACATACAGGAGAAAAAATAACCATGCATTCTCACCAGTGATTTATGAAGGTTTAACAATTGACAGAGGAACAGGAGTGATTTTAGTAGCATACAGTGCAAATGCTGGCTTGCTCTGAAGAACTGGGTTGAGTTCTGTATTACTGTGCTTCCACTTTGAGTTCAGAAACAAGATAGGAAGGCTCAAAACATGCTCACAGCACTAGAATAGCACTATCTTTTCCCTAGAGGAGAATTTTTCTGCACAGACCTTTCAAGGTACATGACCTGTCCCTCTTGTATTTCCAGTGCCCCACCAATTCCAAGGGAAGAAGAGTGGGGCACAACACTTTTGTTATTGAGTCAAGATGTTCCTGGGAAATTCACAAAGTTTGTTTAGGATCAGATTTAGAGGCAGCAACACCAGTTGTCTTACTAAGCTTCCCTCTACTAACACATTTTTTTTAACTTTCAGCGACTAAAGTTTCTACAGAATAGAGCTGACTTCAAGCAAAGCACCTGGACATTACTCCTGGGAGACATCCTGGAGACCAGACAGTGACACTGTGTGTAATAGATGTAGCATAACACTTTTTTTTGTCATTTTTACATGGTAGAAAAAGACTGCAGGAGATATGTGCTTTTGTGGAAGTGCAGGTCTGACAATGTGAAGAGAGACCTGTTGGCTTATATGGTGATCAAGAAATAATGGAAATGGTCTGGCTGATGCTTCTGCATTGACACTAACCCCACCTATGTAATGAAGCCTTTACAGCTGCAGATTTCTTTTGCTTACGTTTTGATGTATCGTTATAGTTCTGTTTGGAGCTGGCATGTTGCACTGTACTTGCACTGTACTACTGGAGGTCTAAACAATGAAATATTATTACTAGAGAATAAGTTTTGGTCATGCCTAATCCCCTTCTGTCTGCATGGCTTGCTTGTTTCCTACATTATAGTTTCCACTGCTTTGTCGAGTCACTTTTAAACATCCTAAGTACTGTAGTTTCCACCATTTCCTTTAGGAGGCTATTTCACAATTTAAAACATCTCGCTGTCAAGAAGATTTTCCTGACATTCATCCTAAAATTTCCTTTTCTTAATTTCATCTCATTATTTCTAACTAAACACCCATGTAAGTAATTCCTTCCCACAACCAAAGCCAGATTGAGGACTGAGACTGAGAAAAGAGACAGGAACCCAAATGTATCCTTGCCCTGTGTGATAAATGCAGAAACACGTAACTGTCTAAAAATCCTCATTTCAAATTATGAAATGATGAATATATGTGCACTTCATTTGAATGCAGATGCTGTAGAAAACGTGAAACAGAACTGAAAACAAATAAGCAGCTCAAGACAGATAGAAGGCAGAGTGGATTTTCACTACCTTAAAGCTTTTTTAAGAACATCTACTGCTATTCCATGCTAAAGATATGTTGTGACATCTTTTTCTGAAAATGTAGTCATCTTTAACTATCCCCACTGTTTTGTGGGGCTTCTTGTATTATTGCTTGACTGCTCTAAATCTGTTTTTTAAGTTTTTAACAAGTTATTCCAAGGCTTTAGTAATAGTAAGTTACCTCTCAAATAGGAAATAAAGATCAGGTGTGGTGATAAGAACCACTGAATTTTTAGATTTGGCACTTCTGGCAATAACAAAAGATTATTAAGTTCTGCTTAAGTTCTGGCTTACCTCTCTTGCACTGACATTTAGCTCTCCTGTAGTTTCAAGCTGAGTATGTTGTCTTTCATTTCCCTTCTAAAGAACACTTAAAGAACAGTTGTGCAATATTGCTAGTACATGATGCTTTGATTGTGAATCCATGAAGTAATTGGTGAAGTGGTTAAACTTCAAGATATTCTGCATGAAACAAACAAACAAACAAATTCTATTGGCATAGAAGCATATAGGTAGAGATCAAGTATCTGCTGACTGCTGGAACATAAATCTGTACAGGGGATGACAAAACATTGTTTACAGTTGCGATTCTTTGTGCTACAGCAAAGAGTAGCAGTGCACAGCGCAGAGCCCTGGCAAACACTGCCATTCCTGATCTGCATATAGCAGGGCATGGAGAAGTGGAATAGCTCCAAGCAATTGGCACGTGGGTAGAATGGGGTAGCAACCTCTCCCAGCTCATCACAGCCATGAAGGTTTGATCTGGGAGCATGCTGCAAGGTGTATGTCTCAGGATGGGAGATGCAACACAGACCCAGCTCACAGAGCGTGGGGCTGGCCGGGTGCTGCTCCAGCTGAGGGCCACAGGTGGAAGGCCTGCTCCTCAACCTGCTTAATCTGGAGCAGAACAAAGTGACGCATTAAAATAAGGCAGATGGGGCAAGCCATCAGAGGCAGGCTGGAGGCTGGAAGAACAGGCACAAGAGTCATGCAGAAACATCTGTACTTAATATGTTACTGTATTCCAGTAAACAATCACGTGAATGGCACTTGTCAAATCACAAACTGCACATCTTTTGAAGGCTGTTAAGAGGAACTTGTTTTGGGAACCAGACTATGCAAAACCTTAAGCAGGGGCATTTGCTGTGGACATGAAGTCAGCAGATCATGTCTGGGTACTGAATCCATCGGATGACTCTCCAAGTAACAGTTTTTTTCTTTGGGAGTTGCAGAGACCACTGTCAAAGAAGTGCCTGAACATCATCACTTCTTTTCAATAGGGATTAGGGAATTCACCACTTGATGAGAATGAAACTGGGTAATATTCAGTGTCATCCTTTACTGTAATCAGCTGCAAAGTAAAGTAAGCATTCCTCTAGAAAACTGTAGCTGGAGAACTGTTTAAGTAGAATTAAATTTGTGTTTTTTGATACTGTAAGTACTAGGGCCATTTCTGAAGCCTGCTTAGCTGGGGTTTTATCTAAAGCACATTAACACAATTTACTGATTCATTAGGGAATGTACCATAATGCACAATGCACCACTGGTACATCTTGACAAAATATGTTCATTTTACTTTGGCAAACAAGCATATAAATGGCAAAAACTGTAATATGTGATTATGAGAGTGTTCATTAAAGGACGTGTTTTTCAAAATGTAATCATCATAACTATTTGTTTAATGTTGGCAGAGTGCTTACTGCTCTGCAATAACAAATAAAAATCATATTTTAATATCTTTGAGCCAACAACACAATAAAGAAGAGGCACGATGGAAAAGAATGAACATATTAAAAGAATTAATTTGAGTTATTGCTGTGAACTTGCAATGTTATGGCTATTGTAAAAGCAAAGAGTTTTCCAAATGGGTTGAGTGAAGAGAGCTGTAAGTTTGGTCAGATGCAGTGAAGAGGTTTTGAAGCAGAGTTTCCAGACTGTAAAGCTCCTGCCATACGGCTTTGATATGAGAGCAGTGTTGCAGAGGCTGAAGCCCAGCATCCACAGGTTGTTTTCTTCTGTCATTTCCAGATATCCTGTTTAGCTGTCATTTGGACAAAACTACAGACATTGAGGTAAATATCCACTAATTCTTGTCCCTTTCCCCCTCTTTTTCTGAATATGCATCATACTAAATATAGTGTGGAATTTAAATCTGTTTTGCTTGTAAGAAAGCACAAGAAGATAGCAGGAATCCAAAATAATTAAGAAATACAATGGGTATAAAAACAAAGAAAAGCTGAGCTGTCAGAGAAGGGAATGCCCTGCATTTCTCTGAGATGTGCCAATGCAGATAGCAGAACACCAGGACTGTCCTTGGATTAGACAGCTGAGGATACCCATGGAGAAAACCCTAACCTAGCAATTGCAGGTGGTACAGGGGGGAAGAGCATAACTCCTCATGGAGGTGTGATCTAGAAAGTTTTTGGCTGATCCAAGGTGATGCTAGCCTTGGCAGAAGTGGCTCTGTGCTTTCCCTCCTCCCATGTTCCTGTTACTTCCCTTGTGTCAGACTCTGGCAATAGGTCAGGTAGGCATAACATCAAGTTTCATTGCTTTGTCTTTTCTTTCCCATTCGTAACAGTGTAAAATATAGCTGACTATTTCATCTTGAGTGGAAAAAGCAAGCACACCTCCTCCCTTCGGGTGCTGCATTGCAATGCTGTTGTTTCCAGGTGACCAAAAAAAACAGACCACTACTCTCCCCCCTTGGGATAGCTGAATCATTGCACTGAGTGGAACTGTGTAATTCAGTCCTCGGTATCTCAGCACTGCCTGTGGGACTCTCTCTGCCCTACAACGTGTGCACAGTCCACTGCCCTAGGAGAATGACTGCAAGCATGGGGAATCATGCTGGGAAACTTTGTGTGTGCATAGAAAAAATCTGGTGTTTTCCATACTGATGTTCCAACCCCTACCATGAGAAAGAGGGAGCAAAGGGACTCATGAGACTGCTGTAACAAAGGCAAAGAAAGCACAAAAGTAAGACCTGCACACCAGCAATGGGTGATGTATTTATGAAATGCTTAGATCCTGCTTCGTTCTCTAATAGGATGTGATATGTCCAAGGATGTGATCATGTCTCACCAATCTGGTGGTCTTCTGCACTGGCATGATGGCACTATTGGACAAAGGCAACTTATATCATCTAATTGAACTTTTGCAAGACTTTTGGCATGGCCCCACACCACATCTTTTTCTCTAAATTGGAGAGATGTGGGTTCAAAGGGTGGATTATGCAGTGCAAGAAATTGGTGACAACCAAAGGATTGTGGTCAATGACTTTATGTCCAGATGGAGGCTGGACAAGTGATGTTGTCCAGGAGTCCATCTTGGGTCTGGTACTCATTGACATCTTTATCATTTACATAGTTGATGGGATTGAATGCCCTCTCAGCAGATTTGCAGACAGCGCCAAGCGGAATGATGCAGCTGAGATGGCAGGAGGAAGGGAATACCATCCAGAGAGATCTTGACAAATTTGAATGGTGGGCCCATGTAAATCTAATGAAGTTCAACAAAGCCAAGTGCAAGGTCTTGCACTAGGGTCAGGGCAATCCCAGATATGTCTTCAGAAGAACTGATGGAGAGCAGCCCTACAGAAAAGAGCTTGTGGGTCCAGTGATGAAAAGCTTGACATGAGCAAGCAGTGTGCTCTTGCAGCCCAGAAGGCCAATAGTATCCTGGACATCATCAAAAGAAGGATGTCCAGCAGAGAGAGGGAGGTGATTTTCCCCCTCTGCTCTGCCCTATCTGGAGTACTGTGTCCAGGTCTGGGGTTCTCAACATAGGAAAGATGTGGAGCTTTTGAAATGGGACCAGATGAGGGCCACAAAGACAATCAGAGGACTGGAGCAGCTCTCCTATGAAGTATGGCTGAAGGAACTGGGCTTGTTTAGCCTGTGGAGGAGAGGGCTGCAGGAAGACCTCATTATGATCTTCCAGTATTTAAAAGGAGACTATGAACAGGGAGGAAATAAACTTTTTATACAGGTAGATAATGATAGGACAAGGGTGAATGGTTTTAAACTAAAGGAGAGGAGATTTAGGTTAGAAGTTGGAGGGAAATTTTTCACTGAAAGGCTGGTAAGGTGCTGGAACACATTGCCTAGCGAGGTTGTAGATGCTTCACTCCTGGAATTGTTCAAAGCCAGTTTGGAAGAGGCTCTGGCCAGCCTGATCTCATGTTTGATCTAGCAGTCACTAACCCTGCTCATGGCAGTACTTTGTAACTAGATGATTCTTCTAGAGATTCCTTCCAATCCAAACCATGTTATGTTTCTACAAGTCCATGATTCTCTCTTTTATGAGTGTAGAGTGTTTAAAATCTTGTCCCGTAGTGACACTGCATTTTTTGAAGCTTGTGAAAATGATGGGACACACCTGAGTCTAAGACAACTCTTTGCTTTGTGCATTATGGGAGCAAACTATTAACACTCACACAGAGAGGATGTTTGTGTGGCTGATCTCTGCATGTATTTGTTTTAGTGTCAGCTGCTAGCAAAGAACATGGAAGGAGAATCTGTATTTCAGCTGTGTGGGAGTGAGTAGGAAAGAAAAATGTCTTCATATTTTGTAGATTGTTTTTTTTATTAGTGCAATAAAGAAGTAGTAGGAGCGTTCTATTTGCTAGTCACAATAAAAATGTTGAAAGTAATTGATGGGTACTTCAAATCCAAATTTTACTGCTCTTAAAGCAATAACATAAAAGTTTATAAAACCTAAAGATTATTGAAATATTTTGCAGATGAATATGACACCGAAAGATGATTTTTGCTTTGGATTTTGTAAGAACTAATACATGACACAAAACCTGATTCATAAGCATAGTCTATCTAATTAATCTAATACTTCTGAAATGAATGAAGATAAAGGCTAATTGAAGAGAATAATCATGAGAAACAATGAAAAGTACATGGACTTGAAACAAATACTACTGAAATTCAATGATCATGTATTCCTGGCTCTACTGGTGTAAAAATGGCTAACCGAACTTGCTCTGAAAGTGCCTGGAGTGCCTGATTGCCCCTTGCTGCTGATCTGGGACCCTCATTTACACAGACACATCATGGCATCCTTATGATGTCTGAGCATGTGCTAATTCCCATGGCTGGCCATGGACAGTAAGGGAGTAGGTCAGCCTTTGTATTGTGTGGATACAAGAAATCATCATGGGCAGCTATCCCTCAAAGACCGCAGTTCTCCTTTTCTCATATTGTTCTGCGCAATGATTCTGAACACTGGAAAAAACATTTCAACTTTGAGTATGTTTGGTTTGTTGCTTTTGTGCAGCTGTTCTGATCCTGAATCACATTCAATATGCGTTCCTGAAAATGCCATCCTATGGAAAGAGCTGAAAATCACATGCTTTTGCAAAGACAGTCCCTCTTTCCTCTACAAAGCCTTGCCTGCACTTTGTTTCTTCTCCCACCTCACAGAATGTCTCAGATTGTAACAGATTTAAATTCTGATTATCCTCTGATATTTTTCTTATGCTCCACTGATCCAGTGGCCATCCAGACATTGTGGGAAATTAATTTTGACTTTGTTCCCTTTTACTCAGATTTAGGGTTCCCTGCTGTTGCTCATTGCTCTGTGACATTTTTCAGCCAGAGCTGTTTCCTAGATTCTGAAAGAGAATCAGACACTCTCAGAACAATATTGCTTTGTATCTGTGTTATCAGCAAGAACTGTGTGCTCCCCTCATGACCTCCCCTCTTCTTCATCTTGAACCTTTCAAGCTCCAGGTTTTTTCATTCTGCTTCCTTAACAGTGAAGAAAACTGAGACATTGTCAGAATCAGGTGTTTTGCCTCTGATTTGGTTTCATCCTGAATATGATCTCTGAGTGGGTTAGCAGTCAGGAAGACTGGTTGTATTGCTCTGAGTCCCAGCGTACAGACAAGCTAGAAGCTGCTGAGCAGAGCACAGAGCTTTTCAATAAGCTCAATCACTGAGAAAAATAGACTTCCAGAGTGGCCAAGTAGATATATGTCATACACATCCCTCTTTCACACACAGAATCAAAGCTCAGGCTGTTGATTTGGAATGCACATGATTTAGGAGGCAAAGCTTGTATAATAACCCTGAAGTTTTAAGTATTTACGTTTTAGCAATTTAAACGTACATTTTTGCTCATCGTATACTTAAATACTGAAATAATAAAAATGAACAATTTCATAAGTGATCCAATTATTAAAAAGCAATCGGGTCAGGAGCCAGAGAAAACCTGAACTTCTTGTCATGTTATTTTTGCCATATAAAATAAGTTTTTAAAATCTGTGGTTTTATCTTGTTGAGATGTGGAAAGAAACAATAATTACAAGAAAAAGAATTGGTGATGGCTTTTGCAATTCTCTAGTCGCACAATAAATCCAAAAATACTCAGTAAATCCAAAATACTTCAGTTGTCTTCAAAGGATTCATGCTGATATAAGAGATTAAGATCAGCTTTACAGTTATATAGGGCAGGCTGGAATGAATCTTGCCATGCATTGCAAAAATAATAATCCACAACATAACTTTACATGTGGAAAATTAACAAAAGCAATATTGCACTGAGTACAAGGATAATTTGGCTACCAGTTACACCCTGTTGACAGCTATTTACAGAATTGTCTTGAGAGTGCTGATTCACTCCTACAACCCGATCTGTGGCATTATAGTTATTAAGAAAAGAACAGAAGAAACCCGTTACTTATGCTATTGCTGTTTGTTAACCATCTGATTTGGAAGCACTTAGGCACACTCTGTGCAGATATAACGTCTGTGGATGGGACAGCTGCTAAGCAGGGAACACACCATTTCTCCTTCTCCTCTTCTCATGCTCACAGCCTGGTGAATGTAGGTTGCCTCATTATGCAAGCTACCAATCTCTGCAATGTAGGTGGTTTGAGACAAATAGAAGAAAGACAAACAGCATGTCTGAGAATGGAACAACAGGCTTGTCTGATGGTTTCCCCACACTAAAGGATGACTCAGGAGCTCATTTGGGTTTCTTTTCTCTTTCTCCAGCTTATTAACCTACTCACTGTCAGATGCTATATTACAAACTGAAAAGGCCAACAATGTCTCTAGACAGAATGTTCAGCCTCCAGGTAATTTTCCATGGGCTGACGCCTACTGAGTTTCTGTCCAGGGCTGGATGCACTGTTCTGCTGTGTGGTTGGATCTTGCTTCTGCTCAGAAAGCAATGCAGGCAGTGTGTCAGGACTGGGGAGAAGCCTACACAACTGGATGTGGGGGCTAGATTGATTCTCTACCTGAAACTTCAGTTCCACAAACCAACACACAACTAACAAAGCACCACCAGAACCAAAGCACAAGAAAGGAAAGTACGATAGGACATTTTATTCCAAAGAATTTGAAACTGAGTTTGCAGTGCTGAGAAAGTCTCTCAGTGATCCAGTGAAGAGGAAGCCATGCAGCACCACCAGTTATGTGCCAGTGGGCTAATCTATCCCTGTGAAAATGGAAAAATGGTTTAACGCATTAGTAAGAATGAGCTAACCAAATTAGAGGTTTTGTAACAACATAAAGAAGTCAGACCTAACAGCATTTTTTATGAAGTACTTCTTTTTCGAGGTTGACAGCAAAAGGCAGCAAAGAATATGGGTAGGATCACTGATCATCACTTCTAATTGCAGTCCATTTCTGGTGCTCTACCTCTATCAGTAAGAGAAAATGTTCAGCATTCAAGTCTACATAGTTGACAGGAGAGGAAAATCCAGAGAAACAACAATCTTGAAAGCCTAACAATCCAGATGTAATGCTCATTCTGTAATGACAGTCCTCAGTTCTGCCCCATTTTTTCTTCCATCCACCTATTTAATAGCATTGGCACCACATGTTGCTAATGGTAAAAAAAAAACTCACCTGCTTTAAAAAAATATTAAAACTCCCCCAGAATGATTGGATATCAGTCACTACAAACACACACACATCATTTATCCAGAAATATTCCAGAACCATGCAACACTGTTTACTGAGCCATCTCAGCAGGGATATTCTGGCGCTATGTTTGTACAGAATGACCACCATGGATTTGCATCAGGGTTTGCTTTTGGCGTATGAACCAAAGTGAGCAGTCCTGATGAACAAAAGGGAAATGCACAGCTGAAGAAATCCCAGTGGCAAGATTTCTAGTGTAGTCTGAGGTTTTTCCTGTAAACGGGGTTTTTTCCTGCACTTTTAGTTATAAACAAATGCTCTTCTACAAAACAATAGCAATCTCAGCTAAAATAAAATTTAAAAAATGAACTAAAACCAGAACTCTTTTAAACTTTTTGAAGAACAGAGAGAAACAGATCTAAGAGCTCTGCTTTTATTTTCCCCTAATTATGCTTGGTTAGATGTTTTAACACTCACTTTTTAGTAGCTGATAAATACTTTGTGCGTCCGCTCATGTGTCAGTCCCAATGCTCAGTCACATTCAGTCAATTTGTTTGCACTGACTTCTGACAGCAACCTTTAATGCATGTGGGACCTAACACAATTATCTCTAGCTATGAGGAAATCTTACAGCAGTCAGCAGGAGCATTCAATGAACAACGATTGCAGAGCACAGTGTTTGATCTGCCTAGTACTTCTCTGGTGCCAGGGAACAAAACAAACCATGAAATACAAGAAATCCCAAAGAAGCAAGCGAAAAAAAACAACCCCCAACCTAAACACAGATTGAAGTAATTTTTCTTTCTTTCTCTTAGGAACAGAAAGAGTAAAAGACTTAGAGATGCAATTTATCATTATTCATGCAGATGTGCAATACAGTTTTCCCAAGAGCTTTTCTGGATCCACAGCCCAGCAGCTATAGATTGCAGATATGCTGCTTGGTAGCAGTGGTGTTAGGTTTTCAGTGTTTCTATTTTGCTCCCAGAAATGACCTTTTTGAAATGCCCACAGAACTTCAGCTTCAGCAAAATCTGACGAAGACAGAATAGTTGGGAAAAATATCACAAACTAAGGGACAGAAGCGTATTTCAAAAATCATTACTACTCTTTTACTTCATATTAGATAAAGAGCGTACGTCAGCCAAGTTTGGTGACTGAAATACCTGAAATAAAAAGGAATAAATTGCAGAGTGATTATAAAACTTAGATAAATTCAAATTTTTCTCAAATTCATTTTGAAACGTACTACCAGACTTCCAGAAGAAATCATGTTGTATTACAGGAGCTAACAAGGCTTGAAAAACATATTAACCATCTATTTCTCATTATTTTCTGAAGTTTCCAAAGGCCAACATATTTTCTGTATTTCAGGTTTGTAAACACGTTAGGTAGTTTCAGGCATTACATTATACTTAATGGACATGAGACTACACGAACACTCTTAAAAAAGTAATAACATCAGGAAGGACTGTATTTACTTTCCACTATAAAGATAGAATGCAGCTTTGTACTGTGGTTAAAAGGCCAGCTTTGAGGAACTACCAAAAAATTTGGTAGATTCTTTGACATCTTTCCATGTTATGCTTCTGTTGATGCGACACCCAATACAGACATACAGACCAAAGCCAAACTCTCATCTGTTTCTGACCTGAAGAAAGCTTGCAGTCCTGCTCACATAAATTTGTGCATGCTAGAAGATGCAAACACATCCTCTTTATCATACTATCTTATTTTAAAATGGTTTTTAATTATAATGTCTTAATAAGAGTAGTTGTGATGCTTACAAACAAGGTACAAGAAGAGCAATTCTTCAGATGACTTCAGACTGTGTCATTTACCAGAAACGAGTTTGCCCCACTTCAAATTACAGTAAGGTAGTTACTACCAGGAAAGGCCTCTTCTTAAAATTGTTCTTAATACATATTTCCACTTTCTCTCTCAAGAGCAACACACAGTGTGGTTATAATCTACAAATACTAAACGCTCATTAAAATGTCGATTATATACTACCTGAAAGAAAAATATCAAAAGGATTTACATGAAATTTAGTTGCACAAGCACACAGTTGTGAGAATACTCTGATCATACCAAGATCATGAGACACAGATAGCTGTATAAAATTTTCTTATATTCTAACATTTTCTAATCTGACAAACTAAATGAAAGCCAGTATGACTGCAATAATTAAAAAAAAAAAGGAATATGTCATACCTTAACAGTGCATGTAATGCAAAGCAATATAACAAAGGGTAGTAGAGCAGCTGAATGTTGATTATTAGAGCCCCACTCTCGTGCTGCAGTGCAGAAGGGAAGTCCTTTAGTTTCAGCTCTGTACATTGCTGATTCCATTAGCATTCTGCTGGCTCAGTCCTGAGCCGTCTACAATAAACATTCGCTGCAGAAGTGAAGCCAGGAAAGTATAGCAGACTGACATATTAAACAGTGAAGTATTCTTTGGGTGTTTCTTTATCAATCTTTAAGTATGTTATTTTAAATTCCACAGGTAGACTATAACCCAGAAGGAAGACATTCATCTTATTATTTCCTTGACAATTCATATGTATGAAGATGTCGCCCTAAAAGTTTCAGGCAAGCATGTCTGTTTTTTGCCTCTGGTCTCATTTTCTCAGGATGAGGCAGAATGTTATGGCTTCTACAGTTAACTCTGCACTCTCTTATCTATGCTAGGTGGTGGTGCAGAGGCTGCTACTTGTAACCCTTTTCTCATGCTTATTAACATGCTGAATGTGTTTTATATCACTCTTTCTTTGAGCATGTAAGAAAGCTTCCCTCCTGTCATTGGGAAGAACATTTATTTCCTATAGAACTAAAAGCAAGCAAGCAAACAAACAAACAAACAACTACAAAGAAAAAAGGAACAAGTCCTTAATATCACCTTAATAATTAGCCTGATGGAAGATCAAATGTGCCTGACTGCGACCACAGGTATGTTTTTTCTTGTCTGCTTTTCTGCTTTACTATACTTGAAGTTTACTACACTTACTACACTTGTTCCCTTCTCTGCATTGAAACTGGGGTTGCACTTTTTTGGATTTGTGTCTGCAGATTCATTTTGGTAAAAGTACGGTGAGGAAAGGTGAAATAAAGAATAAAACTTCCTACAAAAGTATGTTCTTAAAAATAAATGTACTTGTCCCTTTTAAAAAAATGTTTAAGTGCCATAGAGTTATCCACTGTGACTTGGTTTGCTTGACTTTAGGAACTAAAGATTTTGGCCTTGCTTTTATTTCTTCGCAGTCATAAATTGTATGGGAATGACCTTCCAAGGTGTCTGCAGGCATGAAAATGTCAGTGTCAATACCTTTCCCTCCTTCATGGTTTTTTTCTGGTGACTGGTGGGAGATGGGCAGAGCAAGTCAATCACTACAGCTGCTCTGTGGGAAGGAGATTACTCTACCTGGACTTTGATGAAGCAACAGTGTTCGGAGCACTTGGCTTAGTAAGTTCCACAAAGAGGGTTGGTTATCAGCAGGAGACAGTTTCCCTCTGCCCTTCAGTTTCATTCTAGCATCAGATGAGGCAGTGGCAACAGCATTCATTCAAGGACACTGGCTCCAGCTTTGAGTGGTAGAAAGGCTGCTGACAGGAGGACCTGAGGTGAGATGAGGAAAGACCTTTACATCTACCTGTGCGACCTGCTGTAAGGAACCTGCTTTGGCAGGGGGGTTGGACTTGATGATCTCTGGAGGTCCCTTCCAACCCCTACAATTCTGTGATTCTGTGATTCTGTGATCTCCTGCTCTCCTTGCAGTACCGGCAGGCTCAAAAAGTGTCTTTCAATCAGAATATCAAAGCCACTTTATTAGATAGTGAAGCAGTGATGTGGTTGTTTGTGACCAGCATCTTAGCTTTGCAGTCCCCAAAACTAAAAGTGAAACCTGCTGTGTGAAGAAGCAAGGGACATCTGTGACAATGAGGTCATGTACCCTCTGTGGCCTCTGAACATATGCTGAGGAATATAGGCATTCTGCAATGTACTACCAATAGAGAAAAACAAAATTATGTGTGGTAGCAGTCTTCTGGGTCTCATGAATATTGAATACCTGGCAAAGAAGTGAATAAAACAAACGTTAATAAAACTACTTCAAAATAAAACCTTGTTTTTTCAACTACTAGACTAGACATTAATTTGGTTACTTTCTGTGCCTCCCTACTTTCCCTATGCTTGGTATACACTAGAACTCTGTTCCCAAGGGATTATAGAGTACTTCATTTACAGCACGTTCCCTAAGTGCATTGCATTCTTTTGCTCTTACAATTAACCTCTCGCTACCAGGAAATGCTGGTGATGCTGTAAGGCCAGGGATCACCCGCAGCACCTGTACTGCTCTGTCAGCTGCTGATGTACTCAGTCAAATCTTCCAGTTGCTGAATACTAAAATGAAAGATTCTCCACTCAGACTGCTGCTAGACATCTTCTGGGAATAGCGTCAAGAACTGTGTGAAGGCACACAGGTGCCAAAGTACTTCCTATGTTGGTTTGCAGCTTTTCATTATCAAACAATAAAAGAAGCAATCTTTATTATCTGTATGGGGTAGGGTACCAACTTGTCCTCCTACTAACAATGGATTTACAGCTGTAACTCATTTTGCCTCAGCAGCATTCATCTAGCTGTCAATCCCACAGCAAAATCTGGATCCACATTTCATAGGAAAGAGCAATGCAAAGTGTCTTTTTTTTCCTGCCTGTCACAGAGCACGGCGCTGAGTCACTTGTCCACAAGCAGCACTGCCTTAGGTACCATGTTACAAAGCAAACTGAAAACATAGACCCTATGGTAGCGTCAAAGTTTTTACATGCAAGAATGTCAGAATGAAAACAGATTATTGGGAAAAAAAGGGAACATGTATTCACTATAGGTGGACTTCAAATAACAGATAAAGGTGGGGGAAAACACACAAGTGAACAAAATCACTGTGGAGCACAATGGACTAAACTTATCCTAAGTATAACTGCAGCCAGCTGGCCAGTATCTGTTTGTCAGAATTTGCTTAATGGGGAAAGAAAGAAACAAAGCGAAGTACAAAATGTATTCTAGAACACAGCATGTAGTTTTTGCTTGGAGAAATCAGATGGCTTCCACACACTGCAAATCTTTGAGATAAATTATGTGTTACTGCAACCCTAATATAGAGATACGATCCTTATCATTTTTGTGGCCCTTCTTGTCCCCCTTTTTATTCAACAGCGTTTTGTGAATAATCCACTGCTATTTTCCTACAATCACACTGAAGAGGGAGTTTAAGAAATCTATTACCATGGAAATAAGAACTGTGTACTCATGTATGTTCATTCCATATATGACTGTTCCTTGTCTGAAGAAAAAAGTCTGCATTATCTGTACACACTTATGACTGATTGTTCTGTGTGAGATATGGGCGTCTTACTCCTAGACGCTACTTCGGAAATTCATTTGTTTTAATGCAGTTGCACATAGCAAGCTGTAAAGTAGGTTTTATGAAGCCAATAATGCAGATATAATACTTGAGGAATTCCTTTTGGTTCGGTTGTATTTATTTTTCCAAACATTTTGTTTGAGAGAAAACGAGATTGCTATCTGCTGTTTCCTTATTTTTTTGCAGGAAAGCAAAGGGTTGTTGACTTCCTCTCCCCTCCCTTCCTTCCTTCTTTCTGAAGGTACTGTACTCATCTGAAAAAAAGAGAACGAAATAATTGTTCCTGTTCTCTTTCTTAAGTCATTTGAAACACTGTCCCTGCTAGTTTTCTAAGTTTACTGCAACCTCTGCACGGGGGGAGAAAGAGAGGGAGAGAGATTACCAACACGAGAGCAGGTAGAGAGTAGGGCAAGATTCCTTCCAGCTTCAACATCTGGTAAGTTGAGTGAGAATGCTTTTATGGTTAACTTTTTAGAAGTCATATATATATATACACATATATATATATACTTTTGCATTAAGAAAAGGCATTTATCAGATACACATTTAACTGATAAGAAGATAATGATCATATACATTGACAAGCAGTATATTTATTCTACAAATGTCTCTAGTCTCTTTTTTAAGATACTGGTGATAACAACGTGCGGTTTAACAAACATGGAAAAGAAAGTGTTTTCCGCTGAAACTGATAATATTCATAACACAATCTGCTGTGCGTTTTGCATATAGTGACTCTACCAGAATCTTGTTACAGGCTTTACTCACTTTATCCAGAATGTTTCAGCAAGCTGCACTGGGCCACTGCTGAAATAACGAGAGAAGCTGTGTTGTATGAAAATTGATGTGTTTCATATATCATCTGCCACTACTGAGGTCTGTGCCAACCTGCCAACCTGTGCTACATGGAGAGATGAGTTGCTAGGTCTTCTTTTTCCTTCAGTTGGTATTGTGTTTCTGATACTATGCATTTATCTCCACTCATCTGTGTATATGAGTAGTCAAGTAAGAGTGACATTTAAGATGTGCTAGGGCAGTTCCAGGTTCTCAGATGAATAAGAAAAAAAAAGAAAGTAAGTTGCTGTTGCACAGCACGTTAACAGTACTGATCACCAGCATAGGATTTACTTGGAAGCTGTCTGTTTATTTGTCACTTGTATTGTAGATATTGATAGATTTTTTTGTTGTTAGTCATAAATGTTGCAGAACCATCAGAGCAGAGCATGAAATCAGTGATTAAATGTAAGAGTATGTTTCAAATAGTAGAAGAGAAAATCTTCCCCCTGCACTTTTATAACAGAAGGATGCAACAATAGAGGGAAAAATTAGGACACGTGTTGATTTCTCCACAGTAGGAGAGCTTGGCCATTTTCAGCCCCACTCTTTATTCAAGCTCTCCAATGTGTAGGGTGCTCTGCAGGGACCCAGGGTCCAGACAGCAGTCCTGAACGGTGGGCAGGCACCATGGGGACTGGTGGGCAGACTGACTAACTCTGTTCCTGTGGGACACTTGTATTGCTCTGCCACCTTGACACAGCCCTAGGCTCTCAGCCCTTGCTCAATGAGTGAGCAGAATGGACTTTCCTACCCCTCTGTCTGGCACATGTGTTTCAATAGGAGGGAGTGTTCTGCCCAAATTCAGACTGATTCCTTGGTAAGCTGCAGATTGCCTTCACTTTAAGTGCAGCCTGCTACTGAATGCAGCATCCTTCCAGAAGATCATAGCTCAGCCTTGGGTTGAGTTCCATCCAGTCTGGTACCAGCTTTTAGGTGTACATGACGATATTTGTCCCTTCTCTGCTAATAGCAAGAAAATGTCACGTACTGCTGCAAAAAACTTGCCACATATGTCCCTTGGCATACTTGGATTTGCATTTTGTTTGTCTAAATATTTATTCATATTAAGTAGAGGGTTTGATCAGCTGTTTTGACAATTACATGTCAAATATCTGGACACTCAGTAGAAGAGTCTCCTAAGCATTCAAAGACATTAAAGCTCTGTGTTTGGAAGTCGCTGTATTACTCTGTGGTTTTGTTTTCCTCATACTGTAAAGTGTTAGCCTGGATTGCAACCATCTATAAGTTCTGATGTAATTAGCTCAGAAGTTCAGTTTACCTTGTAGGTAGAGCTGGTTGCAGCATTTAGATACAGATCTTGTTTATGAAGACAAAACTAAACTTTAATGTATTCTTTATTTTGACCATGCATATTATAAATTCTTTCTCTGAAATACTGCGGAAAGAAGAAGATTGTCTGAAATGCATAAAAATTCGTATGTGCTCACACTCATATTAATGCTATTTCTAAACCTATTCCTTAGTAACAAGTGCAACAGGAGATCATATTAATAGGAGCGATAAGTAATTTAATAATGAAGATCAACTATGAGCTCTTAACATTCTTAGATTTCATCTCTGATGTTGCCTTTTCCTTCAAATAATATATTTTCTCCAGGTATTTGGTGCTTACCTGCTTTCCCTTGAGTATACATTATCATTAGGATAACCACAACACTGTCTAGTATAACGGTGATTTGTAACACCATCAATATCTTTCTCCAAGGCTCAGGAAGAGGTGGTTTTGGGCTGGTGTGATATCCTTTTCTCACCTCGTTGAGATATCTAAAAACATAGAAGGGTATATTCTGAGGGTAGGCTGACTATCCATCTACAACCAGCTTGGCACAAATTAAATGTGTGTGAAACAAGTTTTCAGTTACTTTCCTCAATGTGATTAAAAAGAACAAAATTCATTGAAGCAAAAAAGAATAAGAATAAAAAGAGAGATGTTCATATTTATTTTGTTTTAAAAGCTTACTACTGCTACAGCTAGAAGCCATATCTCCCTATATAACCTACATAGTCGCTCAGAACATGTATTTCTGATTGTTTAACATTTTCCTACAGTCTTCTATAAAGCCATTACTTCAATTTGATGTGTTCTCAATTATAATGAAATAAAATGTTGACAAATTTTGCTTGTTCTTCTGAAGAATGAATAAAAACTGCATACACTGACGATGGCAACAACAATATTGGAAACAATGTATAGCCTATGGAAACCGCAAGTTAGCAGTTCTGATTTGAAAAGCACAGAAACTGATAGAAGTCTTACAGTAAATGTTAGTTGACCTTTTGTACTTAAGACCAGAATCTTTCATGGGTTTTGGATGCAGAATACTAGCACTGAGTTATATTTTCATTATGTCTCCAATATAGATTTTTTACCAGGAGAGAATGTGAATCGTTGGCTTTTGATAAATCCTATTTGTTTTCTCATTCTTTCAAACAAGGACACATTTCTAATAGAAGGATGTAGAGCAGACATTGGTGTACTGAGAAGTACTAAATACATCCTACAGATTCATGCATTGGCATGTCTTTTATCTGATGTTTCTAATAGTGCCAGGTAGACATCCATTATTTAGAATGAACAAAGCACAGAGGGATGAGTAATGCAAGACAAGAGGTGGGAGAGTAAGGATTACCCCACATAGCACTTATTCTGTTTCCAATGTATGATATTATAAAACTGCAATTATAGAGAAAGTTTTCTACCTGAATTTCTACCCCTCTACTCATGCAGATTTGTCAGCAGAATATTACCCTGAAAAACAAAAGCAGTGAAAGCTGTGTATGGCAATAGGTTTTTTGTATGATGATTATTTAAGAATACAAGTCAGCCAAAGGTGTGTAAGGAAACATGGCCCTTTATAGTTGATCTGAAATTACACATAGTTTCTAAGCACTGGCACACATCCCCATGGAGAAACATGCAACAAAAGAAACTTCTCCTTTGAAGAGACCTTACAAGTATTATGTGGACTGTCACAGATAACTGGCTGGACCAATTTTTTAACACAACAAATGTTTTCAAATATATGAAATATTAAAACACAGTGAACATTTTCCTCTTAAATATAGTAGTTATCCCTATTTTTCCTTACCACCTCCAGAAACCATTGAAAAGCAAGGAATATTAGCATGAGAAAGAATTACACAGACAATATGAAAAGTTTAAAAAGAAATGAACAAGTTTGAGGGGGGGGGGGGAAGGATAGCTCATGGCTACTCTCTTTATTGTTGAAAATTTGTATTTTGAAATGGAGACTGTAGCTCTCCACTACTGTAAAAATTCCAGTGGAGTTTTATACATGATATTCAGATATTCATCCAAATAAGGTGACTAAGTAAATAATACTTGTTATTTAAAACACATGTTGAATTCCACGCTGGATATCTTTTTTTCTTTAAATCTGTCCGGCAAATGAGAGTCCTTCTTACCTGGCTTTTAAAATGCTAATGATCCAGTTGAAAATTATTATATAATCTTTGTTTAGGTTCCTACTAAATGTAATAATTCTGTGAATTGTTTTTCTAAAATAAGTGGTTTTATACTAATGCTATCCCAATCTTGATAAGCCAAACTTTTCCTTCTGAACTAACAACACCTAGTGTGTTGTAAAGACCTTCAAAGACACTGGAAGAAGTTAAGCTAAGCAGTGAGCTATGAAAAGAAAATATTTTCATGCTCTGAAGATTATGGAAAGAAATTATCTGAACACTCACATTTTTTAACTTTCACTCTTTATTTCCTGCTTTGTATGTTAGAAAGAAACATTATTAACTACCTGAACCAAGGATGAAAAAGCTATTGTTCTTGCTCTCTCTTCACTTTTCTACTATGAAAGAAAGCCAGAACACCAACACATTTTTTCTTACGCTTTGTGGAGGTGTGTAAATTCATGTGTATGAATTTTGGTTTGATTTAAAAGAAAAATCTTATGACAGAAATTATGTTTCCTGAAAATCTACAGTGTTTGTAAAAAGTAAATGTGTAAGCTTCCTACTTCCTAGTTTCTTACACCTTATAGAAATGTCAGAATGCAGTGAACACTTAGAAAAGAAAATGTCAGTTGAATCTGAGGATTCATTTATTACAACACCTTCAAGGTAAACCAAGACTCATACATGGATAACATCACTTTTCACTAATGAGTTAGAGAAAGGTAGAACTGAATTGAAGCTAAAAGTACAACTATGAGCAGGGTCATATATTTCCAGTTGTTATTCTTAAACAATGCTGTACTACAAGTAATGCAAACCTGAGCCAAGAGACGTTAATTATGCAGTCCTCTGTTCGGAGGCCTGGTGAGGAATACAAACCAACAAATTTCTCTGTATATGCAGAAATTAAAGTGCTGGTGTTCCCAGAGTGAAGGATTTAAGAGAAGCCGGTGCAGGGGCTCTAGGATGGGACAGGTGGCTATACTTCTTTTCAGGGAGCAGCTTATGCTTCCCATGCCAGACACAGAGCGCACAGAACAGCAACCATTGTGTTTACTGGGAGTGACAAGATGATTTCCAGTCTCCTTTTTTACTGGTTTCCCAGCTGTGAAAAACCCATTTATGCTTTAATTTTCAGAGTTGCAGTGTAACTCTAGGCAATTTTTGCAGTGATGAAAGACTTCTTGTTTTATGAAGGGTTCTATGTTGTTTATGCTACTATACATCCGGAACAAATGTTTGAGATTCAAAGGTTTTGTATGGTCTTTGAAACTGGAAAGACTTGGTGTTCCTACTAACACTCAATCTGCTAGATTTAAACCAAATTTAAATTGACCCACTACAAAGATATCAGGGAAGAGTACACTGTGGAATATAATTGCTATTTCATGTTTTGTCCTCTCTCTTGAGTTGGTTTCTAAACCAAGTATCCGCTTGTGTTACAGCTCCATAGAAAATTTATTTGAAAACACTCTTTGACACAGAGTCTTTCTCTATTTGTCCGCTTTCTCTTACGGATACCTAAAAATAGTGTAATAAAAACAGCACCAGAAGGTGAAGAGAAAAGGATGTTTCAAGAGCATTCATTAGCTTTCTCCATCAGGGAAAAGCAGAGATTGTTGAAACCATCTGGGAGGCTCTAGCACAGTGTAGATTGATTTGCTAGTGTAGATTTCTGGAGCTTTAATGACATCTAGTATTAGTCTGAAACTATTATTTTGTAACAGGAATTACACAAAACTATATTGGTCCTCCTGGAAGAGCAAGTTGATCAAAATGTGCTCCTAAGATTTACCAGTATGGCTGTTACATAAACACTTCTAGGTGACACTTCATTCACAATATGTAATCAGCAAGATTCCCACAACTATTACATGCCTGTAGTTAGCACATTAATATGCTGTAGAACAGTCAAAAGTATCAGAGAGTTGTGTTGACTAGCTCCTCCTCCAAACCTCCTCTATGCCAAAAAGAAATCAAAACAATAATCAAATACTTTTGATCTCATTAATTATTATTATCTGTTTTTTCCTTATCCCACATATTGGGAAATCTTTCTAACTCTATCCATGGGTAAAGCCTTGAGTAGAAGATGCTTGACTCTGTAGGCAAGTGATCAGGACTCCGAATTTTCTCTAACGACTTCAGAGATTTTCACTAGGTTGTTCACTACCAGACTCAGAAAAAAATGCATGTGCAGGCACATGGTTCACACAGATGTTTACCCTTAGGTACTCTTCCCCAGGTCATTGCATACTGTTTATAGAAATGGATTAACTTGCCGTTCCTATCGCAACACAACAGTAATTCCTATCTAATCTTCTAGGTTTTTGTATATGGCACTTGGCATATCTTCCAGGTAATGAGGTCCAAATAGAATAATTTTTCTTCCAGTTTATAGCCAGGATTTGCTTGAGAAATTCACAGTGGTTGCATGGACTTTTGGTTTCCTTTTTCTACTGAAGAGACTCAGAATTGAGTTAATTGTCAATACAAGTGTTTGCTGTCTCTAGTGGTGAAGGATTAGTATTAAAGTGGTTTTAGGAATGTTGGAAATTTCACATTTCAAACTTCAGTGTTCATTTCAAATTTCAACATTGACTTTCTTCTTTTCTTCTTTCTCCCTTTTTTTTTTTTTTTTTTTTTTTTTTTTTTTGTTTGTTTGTTTGGCAAAAATTAATTTCTTATTTGTTTGTAACTTTAGACTCTTCCAGTATCTGCTGATGACATTTGGATAAGTCTGAGCTGCCATTCCCACTCTATCTGCTAGTTTGCTGAATTCAGTAAAACTGGCATTTAAAATCTGTTTCAATATAACAGTTAACCTTAAGAACTCCTCCCTGTTAGTTGATTTACACAGAGGTTTTTCTCCAAGTGATTAAAATCACAGAAGCTATCTGAAATTTGTTTTAAATTTCAGATTTCTTTAGTTGTTGAAACAAATCAGTTATTTTTAATATGTTCTAGAAGTTAATAAAATAGTTAAGTGCTATATGCAGGACACATTTTGAGAATCAGAGTGAGAAAACATTTACTTCTTGCTGTTCAGTCAGTGCAAAGATTAAAGGCGAAGGGCAAAGCCAGAGGGGATTACCATAAATTACTTCCTTGAAGACACTTCATGTAATAGTCTAAAACACTGTTCAGTAATGGAACTGAAAAACTAAGCACATTGTTCTTCAAATAACATGAAATAAATGGATTCTAAAAAATTAGTCCTCACTTGCTTGCAATTAGGAGATATATGTGAAGGTGATCTTTCTCTGGAAAAGAAATACATATTTTAGTTCTGCATGGTTTGAATGCTTTAATACAGATTTTATGCCCTGGCGGTCTGGAAAGCAGTACTTCCTAGGCACAGCACAAACACATTAGAAGTAGTTTCCTCCCAGTGCTCCAGTACTTTGCCTAAAGAGTAATTTTCAACTCTGTCTTGTTGCTCATGATTTTTAGGTTTTTTTATTATTTGGATATCCTATGACTTGGATAAACACAATAGCGTCCTAGGAATTAAATAGATATCTCAAATTCTTTTGCTCTATTATTTCCTTTTGCATTTCTCCTCAGATAGTAATTGTTAAGTCAATATGAAGTCAGCTTAATTGCAAGTAGTACAGCTTAATAGGATTAATCAGTTTCCTCAGCAAAGTAGCCTTTCCAGAAAGTCTGTTCAAACTTCAGCTGAAACCTCACCTATTTGTATATCCTAAATGACTAGGGAAGCATCACCTGGAAATTACTTTTAAGGAATTGTACAGTGTTCAGTAGCAGATATATTTTTTTCTAAATGTGTCAAAATCCTCTTCTTTCAGTTCTTCCAGCACAGTGCATGCCTAACTATAACACACAGTGCTTGCCATTTTAGCAATCATCAGTTTTACTGTGAATTTTGAATGGAATGAAGCAAATTGAAAGAAAAATAAACATTAAAAGCAAGCTCTTGGTCCTGTTGATGAATAACAATATTCTCCACTATTACCAGAAACTAGACTTTCATTAAAATGTAATCTGTTTTGGAAACTTTATTTGAAAACTCTACTATATTGTACTCTTCTCTGCTTTTCTCCAAGCAGATGAACACGTGTCACCAGCATTTAATTTTATTTTTATTTCTTAAGGTATCTGTTTATTCACAGAAGATTTAGGAGGTATTGTTTCTTTCTCATACAGTAGCTGCTAATGGTATGGGAGCATTGCAGTGGGCTGGCTTGAGGAATCGAGGCTGAAGGTGCCCCTCAGCTACCCTTGTAGTTAACAAAGTCTTTGGAGGAGACTAAGGAGACTATACCATCTCTCTGGCCTCCATGGAGGTGATAACGATACTGGGACTGCAGTAGGAAGGAAAGCTCAAACTATTTCCTTTTAAAAGGTCACGAATGCCAGTGAAAGATTTATTTTCAAAACAATACCCCAAGCAGAACAGCATGAAGGTTATGGAAGGGCATGTTTTTTAGTCATTTTAATTCTGAGTGTTCTGCATAAATCCTTTTTATTTTTATTTTTTTTTCTTGAAATTGTACTACAGTAAAGCTCAGAAGCCCTTTCTTTTGAACTTCACTCTGTAGAATTTAAATACTCTGTTTTGTACGTGAAAAGATTCTGACCACACTGTCTTGTAATATCTGACTGGTGAGAAAAACAAACAAACAAACACTAAAACTGCATTAGTTTAATCTAATAACTTTCCAGAGGAAAAAAAGAAGTCGTGCATATTATTCCTGTGATGCCAAAAATGCACAATTCTAATTTGCAATGACAGATAGGCAAGGAGGCAGGAAATTGGATGTAGTGATAGGACCTCTATGAAGAGCTGTCAAAGTGGCTCCTCATACTTTATAAGGGCAGCAGCAGATCCATGTTTCCAATTATCGAAATGAGAGCTGTTTATGCAGTTAAGAAAAAGAAGAGATGTATCTTATTGACATTGCTTTGTAATAGTCAAATCCCAGATCCTGTTCTCAGATACCAGTTTTTCCATAATGATTTCACAGTGATGTGGATGAGACCACGGACAAAACAGAGATTGTTACACAGGATGAACTACATTATTTAATTTGGTGGTTAAACTAGGTGGGCAACTTGTAGTGGCTTCTAGTAATTACTGAGGGTAGGATTGAATTCCCAAGCAGCCTGCTGGTACCAGCTAAGCTTTACACATGTGAACTTCTGCCTTTATGTGCTCCTGGTGCCACCACACTGCCCAACCTGATTTCATCAGCCTCGAAGCCTGCACAGGATGTAGAAATTCAGTGTACCCATGCCCAAAAGCTCCTAGGGATCCAGTCCTGCAAAAATATTTATATGGAACTGAATGATATCAAATCAGTGCAAAATATAACAGCCATAAAGTCAGATACTTCGATTCACTTCCCTCCACCCCTTTGGGAGGTTCCCATTCCTAGCCTCTTAGAGGAGTACCCTAACCAGACTCCTGGGCTGTGAGGCTAACTGTTCTATGTCACAGGACTATTACACAGCCAAAAATGGCACTGCTGAGTGCTGGGGTGTAGAGATAGTTAGGGACTGTAGACTCTATCCTCTCTAAAAATAGATTTGGGCCCTCCTACAGGTGTCACTTGTGCAGTTTTATTGAGAAGGTGCAAGTTCGAGGCATCTCACACTCCTGAGTGGTACAGACAGGCTCCTTTCAGTTATTCTTCCCGGTAGGCCTTTCTCTGCAGTGCTGAAGGGTTTAGGATGGTTGAATGCGATTTGCCAAAGTATTTTTCTAGCCTGGAATTTCCTCAATATAAAGATAGACCTGTCCTCTGGTCCTGTCCCATGCTCTCAGCACTCAAACCTGTTTCATTTTTTCTTTTCAAAACAGACAAAAGTAGTCTGGAGTTCCTAGGATAGTTTCTTTTTGACATAAACACAAGTGTATTCAAAAATGGTTAAGTGTCACATACTGGTTGGAGTGCTTGAGGCAATAGTTTACTTCTGTGCATCCTCCCAGATTCATAAATTATTCAGAGTATGAATATTTCCATATTTTGGTGGGAAAAAAAAAGAGGGCATTATACATTAAAAAAATGCCAGCCAATAAAACTATGTAGTTCAAAAGTTATCAGCAAAATGATTCAGCAGTGTCAAAAGGTCTGTTTCTCAAGAGAAACTGAAGCAGGACAGAATCTGTTATTTGAGAAGAGGCAGGGAGATGGAAAATAGGGCATGAAAGGAATGACTGACAATATCTCTGGGTTTCAGAGTTTTTTAAGGATAAGCAGTAAAAACCACTTCAGAGAGATACAGATTAGAAGAGAATAAGCAGACATCTCTCCTCCCTTTCCTCCCTCACGCTGCAGCTCTCACTGCCCTGACACTGCTCTGACTCTCTGGAAGCATAAGCCATTTAAAGATACCCCACTTCCCCAGGACATAGCTCTTTATCTCTGCATGCTCCTCAGCCTGTAATAAAAAGGTTGGCTTATATCACACCATGTTTTCATATTTCCTAACTTTTATTGAAACCTATCCTTCATGAAAGAAGAAAAACCATCAGAAGTCGCCAACCTTAGATTGGGAAACCTTTCAGCCACAGACAGCTGGTGGCCCACAGACCATGAAGGGAAGTTTTCACTATGCCCTTTCCTGATTTATTCTTCACAAGACTTTAGTTTAGTCACCTAATAGCTAGAGCTAACACAGCTGCTTTTATATCCTTTTGCACCTCACCAGCATCTCATTTTCAGATTACACTGATCTGTGGAGGGAAAATGAAAGGCAAGAAGTTGGACCAGAGCTGCCGTAGGCAGAAGTGGACAGTGCTGTGCTGCAGATAGTAAAGGTGGAGATCTGTCAGCATATCTCTTTTCTCCCTTGTTCACTCCAAAGCCTCGAATGCACTGTTGGTAGCAGAGAATCAAGGAGATGGAGGTATTCAGCTGAGGACATATGACCTTTTTCCCCTTAAGCAGGTGTAGGACAGAGAATTTTCTTTAGCTTGTGATCTTCCACCATGCATACTTGTGGTTCTGGGTGATTTTATTAACAGATAATGTTTGAAAGCCCATGAACTTAACATACACTTCATTATCCAAATTATCTACACGTTGCTAATCATTTTTGGCAGATAGAATAGAGAAGCAGAGAGGGTGTGAACACAGATGGAATAGAGAAGTGATGAGGGAAGGAAATGTAGAGAAGAACTAAGAAGACTCACAAAGCAGAAGAAAAAAGAGAAAGAAGGATGAGGAAAAGAGAAATAAAAGCTAAAACAGCAGCAAGAACAGATTGTATTCAGAAGTCCCTTTACATAGTATATATATGAAAAGACTAGGGATGGATGGGCCATGAGGATGAGGTGTTGCTAGGGTCATTATCAATAAAGCTGTACTACAGATTTCAGTGGTTAATGCAACCTCCACCCAACTGTCTTGTTAGGGAACAGAAAACCAATGAGAATGGCACCCAATTTTGGCTAAAATAAGGACAAAGCATACTTAAAAACAATGACAGGGAAAACAAAACATTCTGACAAATGGAGAACAGACCACTCATATTGGAGGAAAGGAAAATATCTACATCTACCTCCCTATAGCTCCCAGCAACTTTATTTGAATCTAATCAGTTCTCCCACTGGAAAGCAAATCATGCAATGAACTATTCAGAAGTATCTGATGTGACAGTCAAGGTGATAAGACTGCTTCAGATTCTCAGCAAAGAAAAGTTCGGAATCTCCTTTAACACTTTCATTCAACTATCAAAACAAAACAATGGTTTGTAAAGTATAAAAAGGTGATCATGTATTTATTTTCTTATTGCTTTATGTTTTTTCTCTATTAAAAGAAATACCAAAGTAGCTGTACTTCTTCCCTGAAAACTTACCAGAGAAGGATTTGTGCGTATAACCAAGTGACTCCAAAAGCCAGCCTAGGGGCAGTGCAGGCAAGATGTTTCCCAAATGCATGTATTTCAAAGGTGAAATAAAGAAGAATGATGTAAGTAAAAATGTTAAAACTTGGGAATCAAAAAAGTGAAGTGCAGGGAGCTCTTGAACAGCTTTCTGAGAAAGAAGATTCATTTCTTCATATTTATATTGTCTCCTAGACTACACAAATGCAGATACAAATACAGTGTTAAGTCCCTATAGCAGTCAAAATACCAAAAATGTTCAAACTTCAAACAAGAAGCAAGGAAGATATGACAAAACAGGCTAAAAAAAAAAAAAGTATTACGTAATATATATAAGATATCTTAAGAAGTTCATTGATTGTTGGTGATTATTGTGTCTCATTCAGCTGTTAACATGTCCAATATTTTAAAAAATCAAGCTTCTTAGGTGTATGTGATTTTCACTATTGGTTTGTTAAGATATTGCCATAGGATGGCAGCTATTTATTTTTGTATGTATACACTGAATTTGGTAAAGTATCAAAATTTGGTCACGGCATAAATGGCTTTATATCTCTTTGGGCAATAGAGCCTATAAAAAACTGCAAATTGCTGAACTGCAGTTCACAAATAATGAGTTTCAGAGTTTGTTGGAAATCTTGCCATAGAATTACCAATGCTATTAGTCTTACTAGTCTTACATGCATTTGCTGAGATTAAAATTTCTGTTAGAAAGAAGAAGAAGATATCAGCAAATGAAGGTAATTTCCCAGGCAGAAGTGAAAAGACATAGAACTCCTTTGTACTATCATACTGCTGTAGGAAGAGAGAGCCTGATCTGGCCCACTTCTCATTTTCAACCATTCCAGGATGTCTTCATGAATGATTGCTTACTTGTTCCCAATTCCAATTGTATTAAGGGTGGCAAAAGGGGAAGAGAAATATATAAGGGCTGCTCTGAAAGTAATACCTTCTGTTTTATGATGTTGGCCCATGACATCAGAGGCACATTTGGTGGTATGGCAGTGGAGGCTGAACCCTCTCACCAACATCCCATCATATGTTGTTGCTGTGATGGCAGCAAAGGGACACTCTGAAAGAGTGCCATCTGGCATGGAAGTGTGCGCAAAGTAAAGGTGTGTCACTAAATTCTTCCGTGCATAAAAAATGGCACCCATTCACATTTATTGATGCTTGCTGAATGTTTCTGGATACCAAACAGTGTATGTGAGCACAGTGACGCAGTGATGATGCGTTGCAGCAATGGTAACCAGCCTCACTTCTGCTGGTGACATCTGGTAAGAATTTGGCATACAGGCTCTTGCTCATTGCTGGTGAAAATACATACCTACTGGTGATGACTGTGTTGAGAAACAGTGTTTTGTAGATGAGAATCTGCTCTATCAAATGGTGTTGTTGTGCTCTTTGTCGTGTATTACTATTTACTCAGTATTTGTAAATTGAGCCCGCTACTTGCATTTGTGCTCTTGAAAATGTGGCTACTGATGCCTAGAAAAGATTGATTAAAAACACTTTGCAAAGGCTTCTTAAGGAATAAAAGAGTAGAGTTGACACTGATCTTAGGGAAGTCCTTGTTTGGATTTGATCATTATCTTTTACTTCTTGTCCTCCTTAATGATTGCATTCATTAAACCCAAGAGAAAATAAAATGCCTTAATTTGAAAAAGCTACACATATATGTTGTCAAACAACACAACCAATATCTAGTATGCTGTTTTGAGCATACTTGCAGCACCCACAATGTTCCCTGAGGAACAAGCAAGCAAATGCATGGCTTTTACAGGTACGGTAAATTACAACAATCTAATCCCATTTTGCAAAGCCATATGGCCAGCAAAGCAGATAAGACATATGTGATAGCAAGAGGTTAAAAAAAATCCACTTCATTATTTTCCAACTTTTTGAAATTATGAAACTTCCAGAAGAAAAGGAAATGGCAAATGGTAACATTTGGGAGTGGGACGTCACTCATACACAGGAAGCAGCATGAAAGAAGATATGAAAAAAACAAAAAGGGAAAGAAATAATAGCTTATGGAGGGTTTATTTTGCCTTTGAAGGAGGCATCAGATATTCACTGTCCGAAAATCACTTGGATACAAGTAATGGATATATCCAAAGTTGTGCAGGTGATCCAGGGATTTTCAAACTATGACAATTCTTCAGAGCAGTGTAGTTTTGGTAGGGAACACTGTGTCAGTACTGAAATGAGATGAGTTCAGCATAGGAAAACCCCTTCAGTCAAATCCTGCAACTGATGCAAGTTTTGCCTAAATAGCGACTGAGTGAAAAACAAGTAACAACTTTGGTATTTAGTTCAACAATTGTATGACTGAATACATTTAAAATCAGAAACTAAAATGAAGGGTGACTCAAATGAAGGAGCTCCCACAAAACCTATTAAGAAAACTGTAAGCACCTCTGTAGTAACAGGTATCCATTGAAAAACACTGCTGGTTGCTCACTAAGGCTCAAGGTCTCCAGCTGCTCAACTTTGACCCAAGAAATGTGGTAATGTGTCATTTGTCACTGATTTGCACTACATCCTACACAGGAGCAGATGTTAGATTTCAGCCTTTCCTTATAGCTGCCAGTATTCAGGTTCAACAGCAGATAGCAAACACAAATGCAAACCTTGCACTAAGTAGCTACTCTCTCCTTGTCAGAGGGTACATATCAATTTCACTTGTTTTGATCTCATTTCTTTTATTACAATTGTGTGCACCAAGAACAAAATCAGAACAGCATTTAAGCTGTTAAGCAACTTCAAAACCTCTTATTGGTATTGCTGGGCTTATTATTGTTCTATAGATTGAAAGCACTTTCATACAGGAAGCAGAATCCTGGTTCTACTGAAGACTGAAGAAATTTTACTGTTGACTTCAGTAGGGATTATTATCTGGGGAGTATAACAATGTGTGTGATTGCAGAGTGAATAGTCTGATTTACACACTTTATTTTATCCTTTGTCTTTAGAAAGAAGTACATTGGCTGACAATGAGAAAGTGAATGGTTATTTATATTCTATCTTAAACTCTCTTCTTCTTTCAAGGAAGCTAACAGCATTATTAGCTGCTGCACAGATAGTTGTGGAGTACTTCCAGATTAGACTCCCCGAAATGCTTGTAGCCTTTCCTTACTGAAAGGGTAGGGAATTGAGCTTATTTGTGGCTCAATTTCTCAAAACAGTGCATTTCAAAATATGTTTAATTACATACAGAGAAAAACTGCGAGAATGTTTGTCCTGAAGAAATTAGAAATTAACCCTTTTTTTTTTTTTTTTTTTTTTTTTTTTTAACACTCTGGAGAGTTTATAAATTTTTGTCACTGAACTTTCTATAATAAGTTTTCAAAACTGAAAATCTGGAACACTGCAGATAAAATCTAGAAGTTTCAATGTTTATCCATATTCAAAACGAACTGAATGCTTTGAGTCACACACCAGTGTTCTACATAGCATTCCATCCTAAATAACTGTGTTGAAGAAGGAAAGAAGTTTCAAAGTGCTTATGTAGGAAAGAGAAGAGGTCCCAGTTTAACTCAAAAATTTTCCACGTTTTTCCTCTCTTTTTACTTATGGTTGATATGAAAATGAGATCAGCTACTGCAAGGTCAGAGAGAACAAAAATAATAGGGAACAGCATTATTATAAGCTTTATGTTCTCTGAAGATTTTTAAAGAAGACTCCTTATGTATGACAGAACTATTTCTCAGACGGTGTTTGAATACGCAGTCCCTTCTACAGCTTCTGCAGGACGCATAATTTTTATGGAATTCTTATGATGGAGTTCTTTCATCTTTCATATCATTCTTATTCATATGGAGTTCTTATCATGGTGAAGGAAGGGTTTGCTACTAGTAGAAAAGGAGACAAGATGACAGGCCAGATTTACTCTTGCCTCCATGAATACATTCCAGGGTTTTGGCAGTTTGAAAGTAAAAAGAAAAACAGCAAGACTATATGTATTTAGGCTGTAAATCTGTACTTTTCTTCCCCTAATGGATGTTAATTTTCTGCTTACACAGAACTTCTCTGAGTATGCTGTTTACTAACTTTTTAAACTTTCCCTCATAGGGTCCCATGATGTGTATTGCCATGGACAGTGGAATAAAACCATGCTCTCAATGAAAGCTGTCAAAGGTCAGTTGTGCAAGGAGATTGTTTCTTTCCAGTAATTTCAAGAAATTCTATCACTTCTGTCATAATTCTGTGTTCCAGACAGATTGAAACTTTACATAAAACAGGGTGTGGAAGAAGGGAGGAACTGGCAGCCAAGAGACAAGAGAGCAATTAGACACAACTCACTGTCATTTTGGCAGCATTTCAATAATTCGACACAGACAGTAAATAACATAGCTGGGTTCTAAATTTCTAAGAGCTTTCTGATGCATGCTATACTCATTTTGTATGAAAAGAAGGAGGTACACAAGGAGAAAGACATTTGAGGGGCAGGCCCATATTTTGAAGGGTAGACTTAGGTCTACACGTACATTTTACATTCTAATTGCATGAGTTTAACATTGCTTACCATGAAATTTGAAAAAACCTTTTTCCATTCTTTAGAAAAAAACTGAATATTTTTTAGCGTTCAGAAAAAGGTCAATCCTCCTTTGTATAAAAAAGTATCTTTGAGATCTGACATTTCCTTATTCTGCCTAGTTACTTAGGGTTGACAAGGAAATGTAAGAGAATGCAAACTCTCTTGCAGTCCTCTCCGATGAAATGCACATGTGCACATACATGCACCTTTATATGCTAAATGTGCGTATGCATATGCAAATGCAAACTCATATGTGTGCATACATGTGCAGTGTCTCCATACATATGCTACCAGTCAACAAGCTAGGGACTGAAAGCCACATCCTGGTATAACTACTAGATATCTACCCTGGGCTAACTTGATTCTTTTTTGTTTGTTTTCGCACCGTTACAAATGTTTTAACCATCACCCTTGAAGAGATCCTATAGTTTTCCCTTCTTTATATCTCCTCTTGCATTAATTGATCCCTTTGTTTAAAATTTCCATCTTAAAGTTTTGTCACTGAACCTTCAGATTCCCACAATATTTATTCATAGGTAGTTCCAGAATCTAACTAACTTCCAAACAGAAGTAACTTGTTTCCCAGCAACTTTTTAAGATGCCTTCTGTTGCCCACACCCTAAGTAGGTCACTGAGATGCGCTTTTATCTATCTTTAGAAGCTAGTTTATTCAGCACAGAACTTCCTGAAAAAGAAACAGAGGTGTCTTTAGTACTCTAACCACCTTCATACTCTCCACCCAGCATTTCCAAGAATGGTGCTGTAAATAGCATCAGTGTGTCACAGATGACAGAGGGAAAATACGTTCCGTTTTCCAAGCTAACCTCCACTTGGTTGGACAGATGTATGTACACAAACACAGACATATATACATACATACACACATTTGGATAGAAGCATTCCCAGAAAGCCAGGGCAAAAGGTAGCAACCTTGTATAAAGTGAAGTTAAACGCATAGCTAGCATGTCAGATGAACTCCAAATTTAGGAAAAGTACTCCAAGGGATGCTCTCCATACAACTAATGGAATACAAAAATTTGCCGGGGGACATTTATTAACCTGCATTGTCATGACATTGGAAATGATCTGAGCATTCTCAGGTGTCAGTTACTCAGGGAACCTCGGGGACCATTGAAGTGAATTCCATGTTTAGTTTTAAACAGTGAGATTTGTGCTCTACTTCAGAAAAACTGAAAAAAACATAGATAATGTCCATAAAACTGAATGCATGTTGGAGAGCGGTCAGAGGCTTTTCCTCCCCTGAATTTGCCAGGTAAATATCACTAGGATTAAAACAAAGAAAATGAATCAATCTCCACCTTCTTGTTACAATACAGAGTGAGGGAAGCCAGGAAATACAGCGCAAAACCTGATGGTACACGGTGTCCTTAGATCACTTGGCCATTGTTTTCTCTCACAGCAGCACATGCTAATGATACAAAGAAGTTTAAAGTTTTTGGCTTTGACTTTTCATGTCACAACCATAATAAATGTGCACATTATTGTTTGTATTGCCATATCCTTCAGATGCACCGCCAATTTCTAGTGCCTGTTCTTGAACAGCCAAGGACAGGACTTTGCCCACAAATAGCCTGGCTGAATTCAATTAAGTATGAGCACTGCCATGCAGATTCAGCTGCTAAATAGAGAATCACAGTACAACATGTTTATGTTGCAAAGATATTGTATGAGTCAAACCTGATTTAAACCACAATTCCTACCACAGGAAGACCAAAGATTCTTTGTTCTCCTCTAGCAAATTTCATTCTGCTTTAGAAGTTCTTCAACTTGCATGATCCTTAGCAAGGCATCCTTAATTGCGTTTAATTAAAAAAACAACCTCAAAACGAATAAATAAGATAATAAAGTGTTAACCCCAGGAGAAAAGACAGAAATAAAAATGTTTGTTTATTTGTTTTAAGGAATTAAAAAAGAAATAAGTATGATGAAGAACGAAGATGCAAATTGTAGTGTGGACAACACACAAGCTTCTCCCTTTTCTCACTGCCTACAGCCACTGAGTCCTGTTACAAAGCCACACAGAACAACTCATTTTGGTGAAGAGTTCAGACAGCATCTTTCACATTTCCGCTATGGCCCTCCTCCTCTTGCAGACATGGAAAGCTTCCAGGGGTCCCTGGAAGGAGGGTCTCGGAAACGCAAAAGCATGCCAACAAAGATGCCCCCTTCTATCGCTCTTGAGGGCTCCTCATCCCCACCACACAGACTTGAAGATCATAATGACATAGATTCTTCTGGTCTTCCTATGGCGTTTCAACAACCAGCACAGCCAAAGTACAGTTCCCAGATGATTGATCTCTGCAACTTCGGTTTTCAGTTCTACAGATCTCTGGAGCCCTTTGGAACCAAGTCCATTAAGCAAGAACCAGTAAAACCTAATTTGGCATGGCCCAGTAGTCCAGCATTTGTGCAGGCTCCTTATCCTTATTATCCTAAAGTCCATCCTGGCCTAATGTTTCCTTTTATTATGCCCCCAAATCTTCATTTCAGGAACCCTTTTCAAATGAAAAGGCCTCCAGAACCATCCTTCCGAAGGGCTGAAGTAAGAGAAAATGGTGAAAATAAACAGAAAGTAGAAAGAGTGGATGTCAACCTTCAAATAGATGACAGCTACTATGTTGATGTTGGGGGTGAACAGAAACGCTGGCAGTGCCCGATGTGTGAGAAGTCCTATACATCCAAGTACAATTTGGTCACCCACATCTTGGGGCACAGTGGCATTAAGCCACATGCTTGCAATCGATGTGGCAAGCTTTTCAAGCAGCTGAGCCACTTGCACACTCATATGCTAACACACCAGGGCACGAGACCACATAAGTGCCAGGTCTGCCACAAGTCTTTCACTCAAACCAGTCACCTTAAGAGACACATGATGCAGCACAGTGACATCAAGCCTTACAACTGCAGGATCTGTGGAAGAGGCTTTGCCTATCCCAGTGAGCTGAAGGCACACGAGGCTAAGCACGAGAGTGGCCGAGAGAACATTTGCGTGGAGTGCGGTCTGGACTTCCCCACACTGGCCCAGCTGAAGAGACATTTAACAAGCCACCGTGGCCCAATACAGTACAATTGCACTGAATGTGATAAGACCTTCCAGTACCCAAGTCAGTTGCAAAACCACATGATGAAGCACAAAGACATCCGTCCATATATCTGCACTGAGTGTGGCATGGAGTTTGTACAGCCCCACCATCTCAAACAACACTCTCTAACTCACAAGGTAAGCCATCACATGTTGAACTCTCACGTTGTGTCACACAGAAGCACAGGGACTACAAACTGCTAAAAATATGCCCACCTCCATCCTATAAAGCCTCATGTTGGCCCTTTGCCAGCAGTAGAATGTCATGCAGAACAAAAGTCCCAAGTAGTACTGGCATCAGTAGAAGATAGATGTCTTTGTCAGACTTAAGAAAGTATGTGCAAAAACATTCTGTTATAGACAAGACTTCAATTAAGCCACCAGCATTACTTCCCACAGTTGTACTCTCCCTGTTTCTGGGTTTTACCTTCAGAACGAGCTTCTGTAAAACAGCATTTTGCAGATCTGTCTAACCTCAAAAAAATTTACCAGAAATTTTCTTCTGAAAAACATATGTGTATCTTTGCTTCCCCTAATTGGGAAGTAGGAGGATATGCAGTAGGATGTGTGTGTGCAGCAGAAGAAAGTATATTACTCATCCAATTTTGAAGAGTCATTATAATGAGACATATAGGGGGGAAAGAAAAGACCCAAGAAAAATCCCCATTTCTGCATAAATTATCCAGAATGCCACTTGATGAAAGTGGACAAAGAGGACCGTAATCCCAGCCCATTTGTCTTAAGTGAGAGTCTTACCACGGCTGTAAGGAATGACAGCTATTTCAGTTCAGATCGGGAGCAAGCTCTGAGAAACATCCAAAAAAATCCCTTTAAAAATAGGAAATACTTAAGTGTTCCATTGAAGAATGTCTGAAATTAGGTTACCCACCTCTACAAAAATACAATACAGACAAATTAAAAATCCACGTATTTTATAAAAATATACTCCCAGTTCCGAATGTCTTTTCCTTTAACACTTAAATTTTTGGTCTTTTATGAAAAACATTAAAAATACAGAAAGCTAAAATGTTTTAATCATATAAATACATTTTCTCTTAAAAAAAACTCAGCCTCTACTTCCACATTTGCTTTTTATTTTGTCCATTTGCTGTTGCTATTTTACTCTTTCTGGATGCTCCCCAGATCTACCATACAAAATTCTACTAATTTAAAACTCTTTTTTGTTTTGTTTTGTTTTGTTTCTGTTTTTGTTTTTGTTTTTGTTTTTTTTTGTAATGGGAAATGCAATGCCCTTCATCCTCTAGAGAGTTACTGCTTCATTGTCCACATCTGCAGGTGGATTCAGCTGCAAACATAATTAACAGTAGTTAGTGCCCAAACGCATCCTTGAATCAAATAGCTTGATGCTTAGAATTGCTGGGCATATTCACAGCTTTAGCTTTGCAATTATCTCTGTGAAAACCACTGACTGGCACAAAAGTGACTGACATTTCAAGTCTTTTTGTAATGAGTTTTATGGAGGAGTAATTGCTCTTGGCACTGAACTAATACATTCTCACTACCTGCAACAAGTTATGCTCAAACTCTTAAGGTGTTGCATGGTAAATTCATTGGTCTTTGTAATATCTAAATGAATCACAGGAGCTGGCAGTTAGAGCACGTATGTCTGACCAAGAATATTGGATTTCATTTCAATGAATTGACTGCATGGCACAGAGGCTGTTAGAAATGTTCTGTAAACACAAGTTAAAGCAGGGACACTCCATTAGGGCGAGTGTAAATTCCATAAAGAGTTAAAAATATTTTTTCTTCATTGAATATAATATGTAGGTTTTTGTTTGATGATATTTAATTATTTCTCATTTATTTCAGCTTACTTTCAATAGCTCTCTGCAAAAAAGGAGTAGTTCTTAGTTAGTACCAAATGATGTTCAGTTACCATAGCCAAACACTTCTTTTATCTTTTAAGTGGCTAACTTTTACTTTTGGTTCATAGACGTGCAAATTTGACCAGTGCTTCACATAAGCAGTAGAGAAGGACAGAGAAGCCCTGGTACTACATCTCACTGACATGCAAATTTAAAGATGGAGACAAAACTCCTTATTTCATTACACTTAGATGTCCTTTTCCTTCTCTGCTTCTCATATTCTTGTAAGAATTTGCCAAGAAAAAGAACATAAAACATAAGTATATACTCCTTGAACAAATGATATTAAAGGCAAAATAATGCATTACCTGCTTTGCTAATGTGGAATGAATAATTCATATATTGCCATACTGAAAATGAAATAATTTATAAACTGTTCAATCTACTGTTTTTTGTTTTGTTTTGTTTTGTTTTTCTTTTCTTTCAGGGTGTGAAAGAGCACAAATGTGGAATCTGCGGCCGGGAGTTTACTCTGCTGGCCAACATGAAGAGACACGTCCTGATCCATACCAATATCAGAGCCTATCAGTGCCATTTGTGCTTCAAGAGCTTTGTGCAAAAGCAGACTCTCAAGGCACACATGATTGTTCACTCTGATGTCAAACCCTTTAAGTGCAAGGTGAGTATCTCCTTTGTGGCAGAGACATAATCTCACTATTTCTGGGATATTACCACCTTCTGACACAACTGAATTCAGAAAAACATGACTTGCTCACATTCTATAGTTATATTTAAATTAGCATAGAACAATCTGCTTTCCATTCTTGATCTAAAGCTCTGCTTAGGTAGCACAAAAAAAAATGGAGCTAGATTTCTGTGATTTGCTCCCTTCCCCTACATTATCTGTAACTTTGATCCTGACGTATTGTTTTCCACATAGTGAGCATATAAATGTCACCACAGTTTGAGAGCAACACACATACCTGACAGTTGTCCACAACAGCCATCCAATCTGAAGTCTGAGTACTTCAGTTCTTAGCAGCTTCAAGCACTGGCTAAACACACTGATCAACTTGGGGCTTCCACAGAGGACCTTGGAAAAGCAGCAACCTGATCTTCACGCAGCTATGCTGTGCAATAGTTCAGGGAAGAACTCAAAGAAAATCAGAGCTATACAGAATTGCAGAAGGCATTTGAAAGGGCCAAATGTGGTCACCAGACTGAAACTCAAGGCAGGGCATCAGTATCTTAGCAAATTGGCCTGTGAGACCATTTGGGAATGGCAGATCACTGCCTCCCTCCAGTGCTTCGGAGGCTGACATTCCCTCTCCATTCCCTCTTCCTTCCCTTCCCCAGAAATTTTGGAGGCTTTCATTTTTTTTTTAACTGTTTCCACCTATAATTTCTTCCTTATGAGTTATTTATGCTTACCTTTTTACCTGATATCAGACTCTACATCTGCTATTTCTGCTTATTTTCTAGTCCATTATTATAATCATATCTTATAAAGGCAAAGGCTGGGTTTTTTTTTCCCACCTTGATCTGCTCTAAGGGGGCAGTAAATATGGAGAGGAGCATATTATCCAGTTTACACTTAAGTGACAGAAGATTGATCTGGAAACAATTTCTAAGAACACCTTCATCCAACAACTTTATGGAATTAAATATTTTCTTAAGTGGACTCTTTCATTCAAAAGCAGATATAAATGAAAAAATATGAATGGAATTATTCTGTCTTGAAAAGTGTAGAACTTCAAAATGTTATATGAAATTATTGCTTTCAGTGATAGTTTTAATAGGAAAATATCAAAACTAATATTTTTGAACTCATTTTTTCTTTGGTAACACTAAAGTACTTCATTTCAAAGGTTTTCAATGTCAGCATGTTGTTACATTTTAAATGTAATTTAAACATTCACATTTTAAAATGTTATTTTCTATACTATCACTCTATATTGAGAAAATAATTTCTCCATATTAATAGCAGTATCAAAATACTGATAAAATAATTACTCAAGCTGCTGAAAAGCCTGAGTAGTTCCATGTCAAGTCCGCTTGAAACTGTTATTCTTTGAAAATATACCTGCAACCCTGCATCTTCATTGCCTTTTGGACAAAGTCAACTTCTACTCTTCAAATTTCAGAAGAGAAACTCGATTGTTTGATCAGGTGTTCTGGATGCAGTATGTGGATCCGTGCTACTTCTGAGACAGGCGCGGAGTAGCTGAAAGCTTGTGTTCCTGATAGGGTTTGGTAATGACAGACTATTAAAACTTAGAATGTCAACAGTGTGAGCCAGGAACTGGAGTACCAGCAGTATACTTTCCAGCCAGTAACAAAAGCTCTTGAGGAACAACTGGTTTTCTTATTTATTTATTTATATTTATTTGTTTGTTGAATTTTTTTTTTTTTTTTTTTTTTTTTTTTTTTTTAAT
>NW_024962268.1:1759999-1832548 GCF_019238085.1 Lagopus leucura | reverse complement strand
TTTTTTTTTTTTTTTTTTTTTTTTTTTTTTTTTTTTTTTACTTCATCATCACCCAACATTCTTAGGAGAAAAGAAACTACAAGCTCAGTGAACCAGTATCTACTTTGGCTAATGGGGTATGAATCTACATTAGTGACCCTAGATGGACTGGAGATCATAACAATAAGCAAAGTGAGAACAAATGTTTTCTCTTTGGCACTAGGAACATTCCTAGTCTCACTGGCAGAGCCTTTGAAGGTCTCACAAGTTTTTCTGGCTGGTATTCAGAGGGTTAAGTCAATGACCAGATAGCAGCCTTTTGGCACCAAGCTCCTCCTCGGCAGAAGGAAGGATATAGCTGTATGAACAGCCTGCTTAACAATGGCTCACATGTCCCCAGGGAACCGCCTGCAAATAGATTTCATCTTGCTTTCTCTTGTACTTTTCAAAGCTTCCTGTTTTCTCACGGTCCTTTTGGACAGTTTACAGTCTTTCTCCCTCTCCCTCTCTCTTTGAGGAAAGGAACACCCTTCTTATGAAGGGAAAAAAAAAATAAAGAAGAATGCAAGGGAAAGAGAGCACAGCAGTAGCCTTTCTACTTTACCACATGCAGTGGTTTTCTTTACCTTTTTCTCACAGCAAAGAAAACATGATGCTTTCCTATGCGTGTAATCACAGCTAAGCACAGACTATCTGAAAAGAGGGAGCAGAAAATAGTTGCCCCTTCTGTTTTCTCACCCAGCTGAAGCCTGCATCTGTGTTTCATTACTCTCTGAAGAATGTTCATCTCCATGGCTTCTGAAGGCCTGAGACCATGCTTTCTTCTTATTTGTTTTAAACAAAACCATAGAAGAGTTCTGAAGGATTTGCTCCAAATGGTGTAACAGGGCTCACTGTGTCTGTCAAAGGATAATTCTCTGAAATTTGAAGTTCCTTCTTGTGCAGAAGTTAATAATGTTCCTTATCAGCATTAAGGAACGTGGTGAAGTTTTCTCACATGCAGCCAGCCAAATATACATTGCAGCGGATATTTTGAAATTGCCACTGTAAATACATAGTTAAAGGTAAGCCTAAACAATTTTGGTTTATGACTGTATATCAAAATATCTTCTTTCCAAGTATGAAGTAGTGTATTTATTTTGGATGAACTGGGCCAATGACTGGAAGCAATCTTGTATGAGACACAGTCTCTGTGCCCATCTGGTACTGCTTTTTCAGAAGTGTCAGTCTACACCACTTTTACCCATTGCACATGAAATTGTGGTTTTAGACCAGGAGTTTAAGCCAAAGAAAAAAATGAGATATAAGTACTTTGGGAAAAAACAGAACAGACTGACAAATGTAGAAGGTGCTATTTCATGCAGTGGCTTAGGAAGAAAAAATTTATTGTTGATCTGAGTCAGCATTTCTAACACACTGTGCTGAAGCCCAGCCAGTGCATCAAAATGTGTTTAGCAGACTTACAGCTGATTTCCTTCTCTTTGGGATGAGAATGTTATTTTATCTAAACTGGAGAGCCTAAAATAAGGTCCACAAGAAACCATGCTGTCCCTGTTATCTCAATGTCTTTCACACGAGATATTCGTCCATCTGAATGCTCAGATTCTGCGTTTTGTTCTTTTCCATGGTTTTGGATCATCAGTGCTTGCAGCCCTGTCCTATAGAGGAAGTAAACATTTGCGTCTTCCTAGTTTGGTCTGCAAACCCATTTGTTGTGTGTTAGCTGTAAATCTCACCTAGCACTGACTTGCTGTCTTTCAGCATGTGAGCCTTTCAACTGCTCCCTTCACACTCTGAATCATGGGCATTCATATGAAACTTTTCTTGTATCTTTTGAAAAGGATAATTTACCAGATACCATGCCTCATGGAGCCATCACCCCCCAAAATATTTTTATATCTGCACTTCTTTCATTTTCCTGCCACAAATCTCAGCTCTGATACCATTTCTTCATGGTCTTGTCTGAGGACAGGAAGAAATTACCCATCCCTAAGATCATGCAGGACTTTGGGAAATGGTAAACCTACTTTCTTTATTCAAAGACCCAAAAACATAATACTGTAAGGGAATAACCTTTAGGAAGTTGCCTTGCTAGAAAGAAACGCTGCTGCTGTACAAATTTTAATACTCAGTATCCTATATTTAGACACAGATTTGCATGAAGTAGTCTAGCCAATTGCCTGTTGAATCAGATTTTCCTCTAATATCAATACAGATGGAAAAGACCTAGCTATGAGAAAGCAAAAGTTGGTGAGAACATAGGTCAGACAGAATGGAAGCAGCCAGAAGCTTTCTGTTAAGAAGTGTTAGAGGAGTATTATGATGACATTCTTATAGGCAGAGAGATATTGACACACCATAGACTGTTGAAGCAGCTGTCAATATCTGCTCTTCCTTGTCATTTTTCTGTGCTGCTCAGTGCCTCTCCTCTTTGTTTCCTCAGAGCACATTCAGCAGGTGTTTTCGTGCTTTCATTTCATTGAATGTAATTCATCAGGTACATTAGCTTTCTTCGAACACAAAGGAGAGACAGTTGAGTGGATGGATGACCAACCATCATCAGATATCTTTTACAAATTCCTAACTCATTTTCAGTAGCTTTTTTTTTTTCCCCACACTTTCTCTGGGAACATCTTGTTGATAAATTTATTAGCAGAATATTTTATTAAAATCATAGGAAGAAATAATGTGTTTGAAGTAAAATCATTTTAAAAGCAAAGGAGTATTTCCACAATTTTTCTTTTTGAAGCGTTCAATCAGTTCTGCTTGTTTTTAAAAAGCAATACTTTTCAAAATTTTTATATTAGCAAGCTGCTTTTCCATTTTGGTTTCAAGAGCAAAGATTGTACCATTACTTCATTGAAGATCATTTCACCACCTCGATTCCATCCAAGGAATCAAAAATCAAACTGGACCAAAAGTTTGTTGGAGCCTCATTAATTGCTTTTTAATCATTTTCTGCCAGATGACTTGATAAAATTCCTGTTACTCAGTTGTAGTGACTATGTCTCGTATAGTAACAAAGACAGTGGTAGGATTATTCAGACAATAACATTATTTGTCTAAAATCAGTGTGAAAAAAAAAAAGGTAGAGGTAGGAAGCAAACACAGATTTTTACATAGGACGGAAATAGCCACTTGAATGTGAATAAAATTATAAATCCTTTCAAGGAAAGACAAGAAGACAAGTAAGGCAAGAAGCTAATAGTACTGATGTCAAACTCCCATGTCTTGAAACTACATTTGATTTATAAGGGATGGAACTACAAAAGGACACATCTAGAAAAACAACAATGAAAAAAATTCTTTATTGTTTCATCAAAGGGAAACCTGTAGGATCAATGGCTCAGTTGACAGGAACATGCTTCATGGAAAGCTGAGTCATTCTTATGGCCCCATGCCTGTTTAAATTCCAGCTTACTCACCAGAGACATCAAAATACAGCAGCTGGTAAACAGAAGATGAGAAAATCAACGACAAAAGGGAGAGAAAGAGGCAAAGAAAAAAAGAAGGAATTGCTTTTTTTTCCTGGCTTTAAGCAAAATGTGCAGTCGTTTCCAGTACACTAAAAGAGAAGTGATATTCACAGAAACTTCTCATTTAATTATGTGTCTCCATTTCTGCCTGGCATTATTTTTGAATAAAGGACAGTTTTATAATCTACAAACAAAATAGTTCACTGGGATAGAAAGTTATAATTTCATTCAAGTCAAGAGCCTTTTGGGTTTCATGCTTAACTCTTCCCACTTCTTACAACACTCCCCAATTGTAAGTAATCTGTATCCATGTGTCTCTCTTGGTCACCACTTTTTAAAAGTGGCAGCAAAACTGGAAGCCCTGGAGAAATCACTCTCAATCATATATATACTTCTCTGTAGAGTTTCACTCTATAACAAACTGCAGCCAGAAGTTGCCAAGGCTTATGCTAGGAAAGATAGGCTCTATTTGCTTTTAAAAATATTCACCTTGTAAAGTCTCCTACAATCTAGTTACAAATTAGTTTCACTTTACTGTTTTGTGTTTGTTTGTTTGTTTGACAGCTTTGTGGAAAGGAGTTTAACCGAATGCACAATTTAATGGGACATATGCACTTGCACTCAGACAGTAAACCCTTCAAGTGCCTCTACTGTCCCAGCAAATTCACCTTGAAAGGAAACCTAACCAGGCATATGAAAGTCAAACACGGGGTCATGGAAAGAGGATTTCATTCTCAAGGTAATATTTATGGGCAAAATTATTCTCTGAGAGATTTGGACATGCATATCAGTAATCTTACATGGGTCTTTACTACAGACTTACAATCTTATATCATAGATCCAATGCAACTGTTAGAGATTGAATCCTGTAAGCCTGGGAGTTTGTTATTAACTATTTATATTACTTCTGTGCTACGGATCAGAGCTGTCCAAGACAGCAACTCTGCTCTCTGAAACCTTTCAAACAAGATTTCTGATGACATAGAGATGCAGACTGAGATGGAGTAGTAGTTGGAGAGAAAATGAGACAGTAATGATAAGAAAGTCACTTTGGCACACTAAACTTGCCATTTTCAGACGATAGGGAGAATGCAATCAGTAGTGCTAAAGCAAAAGATTTATCAAGTCATAGCAAATGTTCTTGTACTTAAGCTCACAAGCTCCATCACTGCAGGAGAGGTGCAATATCAACAGCCCCGCAAAGCTGCTCCTAGTATGCGGCTATCCCTGACACACAAATGATAGGGAGCAGGTGTGCATTCAGTTTTAAGAGACATTAGCACACACAGCTGGTCAGAACATTGATGAAATAGCATTGGTCTTCCTAATGGAGGGTGCAATTACACAATTTCTGAATAAATTTTACAGTTCTGGGGGTATTTGACAGACCATGGCTTAGCAGCCATGAGCAAGCAGACATTTTGCCCCATACTCATCTAGTTTGTATGTCTTCTTTTATATTTGAGGTATATCTACATGGTTTTAAACATGGAGATGAACTGTAAATCCACTCAAAGATGATAGAAGCAAAAAAACCTGGAAATTTTCACAGGTCTTGCTCATTGTTCATTGGATTCCTGGCCAGAATGGGAATGCAAGCCCATGTAGCTCTACATCCAGGAGCCTTTCTACTCAGTATACATTTGTTCTGTGCTATAGTGATGAATTTGATTCTCAGCAAAAGTCATAAGCTCACACTCATATTACAGAGACACATGAACGAGAGAGGACAATCCTCCCTTATTTCAAAGTATATGGAGTCTGACCACTCTGGTAGTATTTTCTACCACGTACACGCACATCTCCTAAAATCAGCCTTATGTGCACGAGTGACTATCTAAAGAACTGATGGAATTAGAAAGGATTGTTTGGAGAATTTCAGTACTAAAGATGTTCTGTTTGCTTAGAGTTTCTGGATAAATAATTCTATCATGGGTAATATTTCACAGCATTCCTCAAAGTCAGGCTTTAACACAACCTAACACATATGGAAACACGTCTTCTAATGATATTTGGCATACAATGTTCAAAGATTGTAACAAGTAATGGGATAAATGGCTCTTTTTTTTTTCCCTTTAGTCTCCTATAGCACTGTGCGAGTTATACAATTACTTGTAATTGAAGACAGCCTAAGTGCTTTTCAGCATACAGAGATTCTTCAGCCCTTGAGGCTTATCAGTCAGGAGACAATTTGTAAGGGCTGCCACCTGCTCATGAGCCATTTTAATGAACACAATACAGTTGCACAGCAGCAGCTGCATCTTGAACGGCTGCATAAATCCCAGACATTGGATCACATTACTAAGAGGGACAAAAAAGCAAATAAAGCAAGCAAATAAAATAGCTTTTATTATAGATTTTTGCTGCTGAGTGAAATCCCAGTAGTGTCACCTTTGTTTAAATTGAGATGGACTATGCCTGCAATATCTGAATTTTCCTCTGTGAATCCTGATGTTCAGAGCACATTTTGAGTCCACTGTTGCCTTCTGGGCAATGTCTGGGTTTCCAACAGAGAGGAGACGCTCTGACAAATATTAAGACAGAACAGACCAAGGACCACACTCAGACACACTGTGCAGCTCGAATTCATCATTTGATTATGGTGATTTCCTCAAGCTGAAGGACATAGAACATTTCAGTGACTTTGGATGAGAGTGAAAAAGTCAAAGGGAGATGAAGTTTTAGACAGATGGAACAGGATTGTATTTTCTCTTTATAGTAATATCTTTGAACACAAGTGTCTGCAGAACAACCATATTAAAACATTTTAAATCTCTTCCACTCTTCTGGAAAAAAAAAAAAAACAACACAAAAAGTGGAACTTTGATTATGGTATGTGATGGTTTAGATCAAAGCCTTCACTAAAAAAATAGGAAGAAGGAAGTGGGTAGGTTCACTGGCAAAAAATAGTTTACAAGAGGCCAGACACTTCACTTTTATTCCTAGCTCTCTCTCAAGTGTCTGGCATGTACAGCAAAATGTTATGTGTGCCCTGACCTGCCTGCGAGGTAAATACTTCTTTTTAAACTTTAAAGGGCTTGGAGATAACTGAGTGATAACAAAGGTAACAAAGGTAAACAAAGACCATCTCAGGCTTTATGTTTTAACCGTGAACTATATAGAAGCATTTGCTGTATGTAAATTGTTCTTTTTCTCCCCCTTTGAAACACTGCAAGGTTTTGGAAGAGGGAGAATTGCTCTGTCTCAGACAAATGTGTTGAGAAGCTTGGAACAGGAAGAGCCCTTTGATCTTTCCCAGAAAAGCCAAGGGAAGGGGATCTCATTTCATTCGGATGGTGAGAGTGCCAAGGGAAGTTCATGCCAAGAAGAAGAGGAAGACAACTGCTATGAGACAGAGCAGTACAGCCCTGGTGTGTACCATCATGACAACAACAAGCTGTACGTTCCTCAAGATCTGTCTGGCAAACCACAGTGCATGATGAAGGGATTCAGAGAGTCTTACTGCAGTGAGAAGGAAGAAATGTTAAGTGAGGGAGGACTGGAGAAGAGAGTAGGAGATTCTGACAATCAGGAGAGCCCAGGAGAGAGAGACCTCGGAAATGACAAGGAGCACCTGAGCTTTAGAGCCTTTGAAAAGGCCAGTCTGGGGCATTCTCTCTCTGATTACTTGTATTTCAAGCACAGGAGCAAGAGTCTGAAAGAATTACTGGAAAGAAAAATGGAAAAACAGACAATGCTTATAGGCATTTAAATGGGTGTTTGTTTTAAAACAGCTGGAAAATAAGAAACAAATAGCTTTGAGCATGAACTGTAATTTACTAGAGGTTGGAATTTTGCAGTAGTCTTTACAAATGAACAAGCCCGAACAATAAAAATATATTAAAGTAAAAAACATACATGAAAAGAACAAAGCAGTCCACAAAGATCAAGAAACACATTAGATTTTGAACTGTAAGATTTTTATACTTATCCATTTGGCATACAGCAGACGATAGGATGGGTATAGAAGTTTATTTTCCTCTATCTGGTATCTGGGGTGGTATGTATTACACTCCATTTTGTAGTTATCAGAAAGAAAACACTGTAGTGTTTCATTTATTATCTTCCTAAATATATTCAACCACTTCTAACCACAGTTCTCAAAAAATTTGAAAATACTAGGTATTTCACAGCATAAGCAAGAGAACTGCTTATGGTGTACAAAAAATGCCATCCACCTCAGATCACTTCATATACTGCTATGACTTACAATGAGGAATGGGAAAAAAGTTATGAAGAAATGCTAACATCTTCATTTTGTGAGTCAGTGAAGTGTAGAGGTCTAAGACGTTGGAAGGGCTGGAATTCTTTATGGTCACAGAAGCTTTTTCTCTGGCAAAAGGATTGCCTGTGTTTTGCTGTTTCAGTCAGTATGGAAGCTTTCAGCAGTTCTTCAAATGAAATGGCATGAACTGTGTTGACATTTTGTTCTAATGTCTGCTCACACCAATACATTTAATGAGCAGCAGCACGTAGTGTTTGCAAGTATTGCTGTAATTACACCTAAAACAAAGAGAACAATTTCATTGAGAAAATAATGTAGTTTTGCCATTTCTCTTCCAGTTTACCTTGGCAAGCAGACATGATTTTTAAAATACAAAGCCCAGTCAGATTTTGTTTTGGAAGGGATTCCAAAAAAGAGCCTGGTAAGGGTGAAGTAATATTCACAAAGAAAGACAGGTTTTTTATTTTCTTTTATCTGAGTCAGAATTTTTCCCTCATTAACACAGGTTGACCAGTAAGCTTCTGCCCTTTCAGAATAATTCCACTCATGCTGTTTTAATGAGTCATTCCCAGCTTTTTATTATGATTCTCATATAATTATATTTCATAGCAAAGATACTAGAAGCACATTCCATTAAGCACATTCCATCAATAGCATTATTTGGCCAGCACCTTGAATACTACATCTTCAGCATACAAGATGTGGCCCCAAGCCATTCTGTTGCTTATAAGGAAATAAAGATATGATATGTCATTTAATTATTCCTATATCATTTTTGGAAATTATAGCTCAATAGGTTAAACTCCTCTAAATATGGTATTTCATTTCCAAATATTGCTACCTTCTTCATTTCCCTACAAATATCTTAATTTGGAATACCTTGTTATCATGCTTAATATTTATTATGTAGGTAACTCCAAAAGTAATGCCTTCTATTTATTTATATGGGAACACCAAAAGATACAAAGAGCACAGTAACACTGCTCTATAGAAAAATTCTCAGCTACAAAACACTGTTTTCTGGTATAGTCACCACCAGTGGCTATGCATTTTCACCAGTGATGAACAAAAGCCTGCATGCCAAGCTCATAACAATCCGCACCAGTGGAGGTGACCTGCTGTTGCTGTCATCACTGCTGAAGTGCACCACCCACCACCTCTCCGTGCTCACCCCCACTGCTTGTTCTCCACAAACATTCAGCAAGCATCCGTGAATGTGGGTGCCATTTTTTTTTGCATGGAGGAATTCAGTGGCACACCTTTGGTTCATACACACCTCCATGTCAGATGCTATTCAGAGTGCCCCTCTGCTGTCGTCTGTTACATGACAACAAGATGCAATGGGATGTTGGTGGGAAGGCTCAACCTCTATTGTCATACCACCAACATACGTCTCTGATGTCATGGACCAACATAACATAGGAGGCATTACTTCTGGAGCAGCCATTGTAAGTTATATAAGTACAAAGTCACATACTCATGGCTTGCTAACGCAAGAAGCCTGTTGCTGCAGCTCTCTGCCATTATAAGAAACCTCTCACATTACAGAAAGAATAATTATCACACCAGCTAATCAGCAATAACAAAGCAACAGTACTTATTTAGAATACAAAACTTTGTTTATATAGGCTGAGGTTGTAGGAGGTGGTTCTATTTTTCAGTATTAAAACCTGGCATAATAAGAATTCTGAATGACTAGGAAAATAAGCTGTTGGTGTAAGAAGTTTTACAGTACAGTTCATTCCTCTAAATATAATTAACCGTAGTTGATGTACATACTTTTTAAAAATAAAGAGGATATATAAAATTGATGTGGAATGTAGGTGATTTCAGGACTAGACTGAATGATGTCTTTCAAAATAGGGTATTTTTCAGATGGTTTATCATGTACATTTTTTCATATACATTCAACTTGTTCCTTGCTTCAACTGAAAGATAATTCCTTTTTAAAGTGTAATGTGTACAGCTGCTTTCTTTCTTGGACTACTGGAAGAGTCATCAGGTAGAAGAAATTCAGTGTGATCTACAAGTCTGTCTCTTAGAAATGGGAGAAATGACATTTACCTTCCTGGTAATGTCTTGCTTCTACCAGACAGAAGTTCCTGTTTTGGAATGCATACAGCCAACAGCTGAGTACCACAAACCCTTGGAAATATCTCTATCAAGCAGAAACACTTCCATTCCACTTCTGCAGCCATAGCAGTTCCTATAATAACACGAATAAGCAAGAGATAAGGAACATGGCTGCAGGTCCTACATTTTTTTTCTTTAATGCAATTTATATAACTTATGTATTTATATACTGTGCTAACCATATACATGCAGAAAGTAAAGTAATTGGAGTACCCGGAATGGCAATGCTATTTGGGATTAATCTGTAACATACATCACTTTTCCTGCATTTTTCCCATTACAGTGAGACTTGGAGAATGTGCCCAGTCACATGGTCACCCTAAGTTCATTCATAAGTGCCTCGGGTTAACTCATGTTAGAGTAGTAAAGAATTTGTTTAAAAGCCCAAGTCACCAGTCAGAGGAATTGCAAACAAAAGCAATACTGAGATAAAGAGAGGAGTGTCAAGTGAGCCATGCAAAGGGATTAGGAGGTGGCAGCCCTGCCTGCTGCAGAACGTAGTGTAGCTGAGTTTAAGACACTTGTTATAAAGAGGCCTCTAGGGACAAATTATAAGCGAAATAACAGCCTTCATTGTGAAGCACCTTGCTTGTCAAACATAAGTTATTTTCACAGTATTTACATTGGCACCATTCTGGGAACAGACAGTAACAGCCTTTGCTTTTTAATAGCTTTGAAAATGCTTTATAGAAGTTTACTTTCATAATGAGGCTATTTCCCATCTCTGGATTTTGAGGGATTAGCTTCCTTGTTTTGCTTTCAATAGAGACCTAGTAATCCTGTAGAGACATTTTCTGCGTCCTGACCTTGGGACAATCTTTTTTCTTTCTTTACTGATTCCTAAAAGGAGTCTATCTGCTCTCTTTTTGCAATATTGTAGACAAAAATGCTTATATCTGATTCTTCTCTGTTATTTGAATTTTCAGCTTTGATACCATAATAAATTGAGGCCCAATCTTCATCACACTTATCACATCCATATAATTTTTCCTGCGTTATTACAAGAGCCTAAGTTCATTCTCTTGGAAAGCATCAAAACAAATGAGAGTGAGCACAAACTCATACAGCTGTGATATTTCCCAAAGCAGATGCTCAGGAAACTTTGCTGAGTCAACAGTAAACAATGCAACACCATAATGAGGTTGAGCAAATGAAGGCATGTGGCTTGTTAAATCAGAGACTTTTCTGCTCTTTATAGCAGCAAAGAGAATTCTGGAAGACACTGTCAGACACAGAGTAGAGGATGGAAATTCAAAAGCTGGATTAAGAAAATCTGAGGATAAAGGAACATAATATGTTTGTTAAGAAAGAGAAGTAGTAATCTGAAATGAGTGATGTTTTGAGTTTGGCCACCAGTACTCAGCCATCCCCTTGTGACATGGAGTTCTCTTGGTTGCCAAGCAGCCTCTGATTTGTGATAGCAAGGATGGGTGCGATGTGCTCAGTAAATCAAAGGATAAAACACTTTATAATAATGCTATAACAGAATTTTATCCTGTGCTGCGCCTCACAAAACACACTCGTGGAAAGTTAGAAGAAACGCCTAATTCTACTGCACTCACCTCTTTACAAATCTGCCTTGATCCCATAGCTATTCTCTGATTTCTCTCTTCATATGGTGCTGCTGGACTCTGCTATTATTAGTGTACGGTTAAGAAGTAATATAAGTACTGTATTTATTACACCAAGAGTTTCTAATAATTATTAACAGTTTTGAAAATAAATTGTGTCTGCTTAGCTGAACAAGATATAACAGAGCTAACATTTTGTATTCCTAACAAATTTTGCGTATAGTATGGTGTATATTTATTTCACACAAAATTCTGGGTTGTTATTTGAAACCCGAACTCAAAAAATGGACCAACTTTCTGAATACTTAGTTTCTGGCATTCAATTTCAGTAGTAAAAGCATATACGATGTATTAACTTAAATATATTAGAGATGCTGCTGTACTTTTTGTTGAAATGGATCTGGAGTTCTTGGCACCTTTGCTACTTTACAAAATAAACACATGGGGATGATCTGACAAAGTCACATGTGAAGAGTGGTCCTTTTCAAGGGAAACCTAAATGTATGACAGAGGGGCAATTAGGAGACAAATAAGAGCTGACAGGTTCCCTAAGACAGAGAGATAACTTTATTATTACAGACTGCAGGGAGACCATAAAAATGATTGAAACTGATTTAGGCATTTGTTAATTTAGCCTTAGACAAGCAAAAAAAATTAACATTTATCTTATTGATACTTCAAAAATCTGCATCTTGCATTAGAATGAAACACATGTTAGAAAATTGAAGTTAAGGAAATAGAAATTCTTTTATAATTTCAGAAATAAGCAGAAGATCTGAACTCGGAGTTTCAGAGTTTCTTCTTCTAATGGAAAACACTTCTAAGTGATGAGGAAATTCTTGGATTTATTTGTTTGTTTTAACAAGATCCTGATGCAATTGGCATGATCAGATTTTACAGAAATAATTTAAAGTTGTTTTTGAACACACAGAGGAAGTAATTGGACTACTGGCTATAAAATAATTCAAGTCATAAAGAAAATAGAAATGTTCGATTTCTAATTCTCTGAAGTATACACCTTTTAAAAAAGCCCAAAACACTCATCCAAACACCAGAAACATATTGAGGCTAAGTGAAACAGAACTAAACCCTTTTTAATTTTTTGTTTTCTTCTTCTTTTGCCACCCCTCTTCCCTCCTTCTTTTTTATTCCAGGTAGCAGCCACAGTGTAGTTTATAAATTAGTTGTATATGAGTAGAGTAGTGTACACGAATCATTTGGAATGGGACACAGCTCATCACCAGGGCTTTAAATTACAATTGATGGGGGAAGGAGATGTACTGTTAGGGAACAGAGGAGAGTCAGGGAAGAGAGGAGAGTCAGGGAACACTGTCACTTCAGGAAGCAGCTGGGGAAAACCTCAGATTATTCTGGAGGTTTGTGGGAAGGTTCTTTCAAAAAGGTAATGTAATTAAAAGTTCTGCAGAAGTGCCTCTATTCCAATTTTATATTCTACCAGCATAGAAAAAAAGTGATAAACCATGATGCAATTGGAAAACTATGGTCTCATTTCTATCACAGAAACATGGTGACTCACATGACTGGAATACTAACACTGAGGGCTATGAGCTTTTCAGAAAGGATAGGCAAGGCAGGAGGAGGCTGGGAGGAGGCTGTCCTCTGTTAAGAGGTGGATAGCCTGCATGGAGCTCCCTCTGAGAAACAGTCAGGGACAGGCTGAGAGCCTGTAGGTTAGAATTAGACCAGACCAATAAAGGAGAGCTGGTGGTCAGAGTCTAATACAGACTGCCTGATCAAGGGGAGCCTACAGATGAGGTCTTCTTGCTTCAGCTGCAAGAAGTCTCATGCTCATAGGCTCTCGTCCTGATGGGGGATTTCAGCCACCCAGATATCTGCTGGGAAAGCTACGCAGCAAGCTACAAGCAATCCAGGGGACTCCTGGAGTCCATTCACGACAACTTTCTGGTTCAGGTACTGAACAGACCCATCAGAGGTGAAGTGTTGCTGGACCAGGGGCTCACAATACAGAAGGTTAAGATCAAAGGAAGCCTGGACTGCAGCAACCATATCCTGGTCAAGTTTGTGATCCTGAGGAATGTGGGCCTGGCAAAGACCCTGAATTTCAGGAACCACTCATGTTCCTAAACTTATGAGAGGGGGTGGGAGGAGCAAAATCCCTTGCAGTACAAAAGCAGAGCAAGACTGACACGACCTCATGAGGTTGAATGTGTACAAGTATTTGGGGCCAGATGACATGTATCCACGATGTGGAACTGGCTGGTGTGTTTCCCAAGCTGCTCTCCATCATGTCTAAAAAATTGTGGCTGTCAGGTAAAGTCCCCAGTGACTGGAAAAAGGGAAACATCATTCCCATATTCAAGAAAGGGTGAAAGAAAGACCCGAGGGACTACAGGCTGGTAAGCCTCATCCTCATGCTTGGGAAGATCATGGAATGGATCCTCCTGGAAGAGATGTTAAGGCATAGATGAGGAGGTGACATGTGAGATGAGGAAGAGATTTGAGACAGTCAGCATGGCTTCACCAAGGGCAGATTGTGCCTCATCAATCTGGTGGTCTTCTATGATGGAGGGATGGCACAATTCAACAAAGGAAGGGCAACTGATATCTACCTGAAGACGTGCAAGGCTTTTGGTCCCACATCACATCTTTATCTCTAAATTGGAGAGAGAAGGATTTGAAGGGTGGATTATTAGGTGGGTAAAGTCGAGTGTTGTTCTCAATGGCTCTTTGTCCAGGTGGAGGATGTTCACATGTCTGTCCTGGGACTGGTGCTCTTTACCAATGATTTAGACAGTGGAATTGAGTGTACCCTCAACATGTCTGCTGATGACACCAAGCTGAGTGGTATTGTTGACACAATAGAAGGGAGGGACACCATCCAGAGGGACTTAACGAGCTTATCATGGAATCAGAGAATCACAGACTCCTTAGAGTTGGGGAGACCCTCAAAGTTCATCTAGTACAACTCCTATGCAATGAATACAGATGTGCACAGCTAGATCAGGCTGCCCAGAGCTTGATCCAGCCTTGCCATGAAAGTCTCCACGGAAAGTGCATTGGCCGCATCTCTCAGCAACCTGTTCCAGTGCCTCTGCGCCCTCACTGTAAAATACTTTTTCCATATATCTAACTTAAATCTACCCTCTTTAAGCTTGAAACATTTCCCCTTGTTCTATCACAATAGGCCCTGCTAAATGGTCTGTCCCCTTCTTTCCTGTAGCGTTCCTTTAGATACTGAAAGGTGTCCCTCAGGTCCCCTGGATCTTTCTATTGCCCAGCTGAACAGCAGCTATTTCAGACTGTCCTCGTAGGAGAGGTGTTTCATCCCTTGAGTCATTTTTGTGGCCCTTCTCTGGAACACACTCCAACAGGTCCATGTCTTTCCTATACTGAGGACTCCATATATGGATGCAGTATTCTAAGCGAGGTCTCACTAACAGAGTAGAGGTACAGGATCACTTCCTTCACCCTGCTGGCCACGCTTCCTTTGATTCAGCCCAGGATACTGTTGGCTTTCTGGGCTACGAGGGCACAATGGAGGCTCTAGTTTGCAATCCACCAGTACCCCAAGTTTGCAATCCACCAGTATCCCAAGTCCTCTTCAGCAAGGCTGTACTCTATCCTTAGATTTCCTAGCTTGTATTGATATCAGGGGTTGCCACAACCAAAATGCAAGATCTTGCACCTGGCTTTGTTGAACCTCATGAGATTCTCCTGGACCCACTGCTCAAGCCTTGTCTAAGTCACTCTGGATGATATCGTATCCATCTGGTGTGTTGACTGGACCTCACAGCTTGCTGTCATCTGAAAAATTGCTGAGGGCACACTCAACCCCACAGTCAATGTAATTGATGAAGATATTAATGAGTATCAGTTCAGCACTGACCACTGAAGGACATCCAGCCATTGAGCCATTGACCACCACTCTCTGGATTCGGTCCTGCAACCAGTTATTCATTGAACAGCCCACCCATCAAATCCACATCTCTCCAATTTGGAGAGAAGGATATTGTGGGGTACTGTGTCAAAGGCCTTACATAAGTCCAGATAAATGACATTGGAGGCTCTTCCATTGCCCACTATTGCTGTTACATCATCATAAAAGGCCACTAGGTGAGTCAAGCAGGATTTGCCCTTGGTGAAGCCATGCTGTACTTCTATATCACTTTCTTGTCTTCCATGTGCCTTAGAATGGCTTCCAGGAGGACCTGTTCCATTATCTTTCCTGGCACAGAGGTGAGACTAACAGGTCAGGCGTCAGGATCATCCTTTATACTCTTCTTAAAAATGAGTATGTTGCCTTTTTTTCAGTCACCAGGGATTCCTGTTCACCTGATTGCTGTGACTTTTCAAATATGATTGAGAGTGGCTTGGAGACTACATCAGCCAATTTCCTTAGGACTCTGGGATGTATCTAATTGGGACCCATAGACTTATGGATGTTCAGGTTCCTCATGTGGTCACAAACCTGATCTTCACTGGGATGGACATTGCTTCCTGAATCCCCTCCTACCAAACGAAACACGTGAGGGCTGTGTGGCTAACAGTTATCAGAGAAAAACAAGGCAAAAAAAGTTGTTGAGTTTACTTCAACCTTCTTGTACTCTGTCTGCTTGTATCACTCAGTAGGGGGGTACACTCTCCTGGTATTTCCTTTTCTGGTTGAGGTAGCTGCCTTTCTTGTTCTTCTTGGCACCCCTTGTCATGTTTAGTTCATGCTGAGCCTTAGCTTTCTTGATCCCATCCTTGCACAGCCTAGCAGATTCCTTAAGTTCTTCCCATGGTACCTGCCCTGTTTCCACTGCCTGTGCATTTTCTTGTTTTTCGGTTTGACCCGCATGTCCCAGTTTAGCCACGCTGTTCTCTTGCTTTCCTTTCCTGACTTGCTACACCTGGGGATGGAGAACTCTTGCAACCTGAGGAAGGCCTCTTTAAAGATCTGTCAGCTCTGCTCTGCACTCTTGCCCATGAGGACTGTTTCCAGAGTATTTTGTTGATTAACTTCCTGAAGATCTGGAAGTTTTCTTTCCTACAACATAGCATTCTGATTTCATTCTTTGCTGGCCTCATATCCCTTGGAGCGTTAACTCAACCACAGCATGGTCACTACAGTCCAGGCATCCTTTAATCCTGATGTCACTAATCAGTTCATTTGTGTTGGTGAGTAACAGGTCCATTATTGCTTCTTCGAGGAGGAAGATATGTTTAATTAGCTGGGGAATTACCTTCTCCATTTCCATACAAATTTAATTGATTCTCACTGTTTCCCCTTTGCCAGCTGCAACAATGAAGTTTAGAAAAAGCATTCATTTGGTCCTTTTCACAATCTTCATTTTTGTTGAAATCTGTATTGTGTTCATTTACATATTCAAATAAACAGAAATAAGAGAATGATAGCCTCTCAGATGTTTCTAATGGGGCATTTCTGTAACTGTAGTGAAGTGCAGAGAAGGGCTGATTATATCCAAACTATTACTGTGTTGCAACAGAAGTGTTGGGACTATGGAAAGGAAAAAAACCAATACTGCTGCAAATGAGATCGGATATCTGAATAGCATAGCTGGGATGCATTAAAAAGAGTGTGGCCAGCAAGTTAAGGTTCTGCTCCCTCTCTATGCTGCCCTGGTGGGGCCACATCTGGAGTACTGTGTTCACGTCTGGGCTCCCCTGTTCAAGAAAGGCAGGAAACTACTGGAGAGAGTCCAGCTGAGGGTTGCAAAGATTATTAGGGGCCTTCAACATCTCCCTTATAAGGAAAGGCTGTGAGAGATGGGAGTGTTCAGCCTGGAGAAAGGAAGGCTGAGAGGGAATCTTATCAATACTTACAAATGTTTTAAGGGCAGGTGTCAAGAAGATGAGGCCTCACTCTCTTCAGTAGCGCCCAGAGGCAGGACAAGGGGCATTAGCAACAAAGAGGAACACAGGAGAACACATTCCATATATACATGAAGAGGTACTTATTTACTGTGAGCATGACAGAGCACTGGAACGGGCTGCTGAAAGAAATTGTGGGTCTTCTTCTCTGGGAGTATTCAAAACACGCCTCGATGCTTTCCTGTGTGACCTGTTGTGGGGAACCTGTTTTAGCAGGGGTTGGACCAGGTGATTTCCAGAGGTCCCTTCAACCTCTACAACTCTGCAGTAACTATGAAGGCACAGTGTGGCAGATCTACTTCAGATTATTACAGCCAAATGGGTTTGCATGCTGGTTCAAAATGCAAAGATCAGACAAAAACATATGGCTGTCAGTCATTTCAGAATTTGTAATCATGAAACACATGAAACACCAAATACGGATCCTCACCAATGCTATTCCTGGGTATGGTGGAGAGATGATCATCTTCCATAAATTACCTAGTGATCAGCTTGCAAAGAAAAAAAAAAACAAAAACAAAAACAGAATATGGTCTTTGTGAATTAACTTTGTGATTTCTTACCATTCTGCTCCCTTTATCTGAAAAAAAATACTGTATATCCAATCCATTCCAATAAATAATTTACTTTCAGTGGAGTCAGGCACCATTCCCACTCAGTTAATTTCTTCCCGGATGGAAAGATCTCTTGTAGTGTGTGCATTTTTGTACAAGAGACCTATATTTTTGGACATGAGATTGTCTGCTTATGCTGTACTTATTCCAGTACGTAAGTACTCATCTTTCTCAGTGGAAAATGGTTAAAGAATAATTTATGATTGCGTTACTAACTGACTTATTAAAAGACAAGGTGTGCTAAATGAGAATGATGTATGAGAATTAATAAATTTTTCTACCCTATATAAATTAGTTTCTACTATATAAATTATATATTATATAAAACAGTGTAAAGAGGATAGACAAAGTATCACAGAAATTATTCTAGAACAAATAGAGAGAATTTAACATAAGTAGCACAAATGTTCCCCCTTTCTCCTTCCCCACATATCAGTACAGAGTGTAAATCTGCAAGCTAATTAATTTTTCACACACATTGCCATTTTATGCAAGTTATAGAAATTTCCTAGAAATATGTAACTATTAATCTTTTTTATTTGTTTATAGACCAATATGTTGGCTTTTTTTTTTTTTAAATCAATATATAAAATATTTATACAAGAGAGAGAATCAGCTTTCCTGCCAGCCACATACTGTAATGAAAACTGGTAAAAATGCTGAAGTCTGTTGTGAAAAAAGTTGCACTAAAATTGAAATGGGATTGTGCATGGTACCTGGAAGCCTGTGAGAGTAGCACCAAGACGTGCAAGGTCATAGATAATTTGGGTTTGGGAAGTCTACAAGTAGACACTGCCTGGAAACTTGGGAAATAATGTGGTCTTACTCAAATGAAAAAAAAAAACCAAACACCAAAACAACCTACCCCCTAAATGCAAAATGTTATTAAACAGGGATTACATTGCAAGTCTTACAAGGATTGCAAGAGTCAAGAACAAGCAGTTCACATGAGCAAGCAGCTGGGAGCAGACACTGGCAAAACTAGTACTACTCTGAAATATTTCCTATGGAATTGGCTTACAGTAATAGAAAGTTGTACATGCTTGTTACCACCACTGTGGGAGGCAACCATCCTGCGGACAACCAGCATTGCTGATAACTCAAACTGTACAAGTTGTACAAGTGTCACCCACACCAAGTGCAGTTGGTCCATTTTAATTACATCATTCTCTGGTTAAGCAGAGTGCTTAATTTCATTCTGGAGAGGATGAACAGTTCTGAAGCAGCTTTTTCCACCCAGTTTTCTGTAACCAGCAGCTGCAAGGCATAGAACTGTAAATACATGCATGCATTTTACTGATGATCGTCTAATGAAGACATCTGCTCATCAGCAGTAGGGTCTGTGGTTCCTCTACTCGTATTTTATTAACACATCCAGACCCTCTGTAGCAGGAAGCCACCCAGCTACTCACAGCTGTAGCACTTATTCATTTGTATTAATCCAGTAGTGTCATCATGGAAGTTTAATAGTTATGCAGATTAACTGACTTGTTTTCTCAGTTACTTATATACTTCCAAGTTAATTTTTCCAAGTTTTGCATTTTCAGGTTTCTAAGTATAACTAATTTTGCATAGATGTTACGAAGTATCCTGAAAAAAGTATGACCTGTATGCATTTTTGACAGATGGTGGCATCCAGCAAATGGTATTTTCTCACAGAATGTGTGAGGCAGTAGGAACATATCAATATACTCATAGTGGACAGAACTGGTTATCATCTCTTTTATCTTTACATGTTTATATTCCATGAATTAACAGTTGTGTCAGCCAGAGTACATTTATAATGCAGTTGTTTCCATATATCACTTTTTGAAAGGCACCAGGCATAAAAAAATCCCCTTTGATTGACAGAAACCATAAAACCCTGCCAATCAGGATTATGAAAGGTGATCTCTTCCAGTTCATATCATCATAAAACAACAGCTTCATAAGGCAGATTCAGCAAGTCTGCATTGTGCAAATGTGCATGCAGTTTTGTGAGTCCACAGGTACTTCCCTTTGTAAAAAATAATCTGCTCCTTATCTTTTCTGCAGCTCAAAGGTGTTAAGAGCAATGGTGCCAAAGGCAGAGAAGTGTTTGCTTGTATGTCAGAATATTTTCCCCATTTTATTTTTTTCATCTTTCTAAAACTTTCGATCTACAAAACTCAATCTGAATTACCGTTAGTCATACAAAAAGTTATTGAAGAGAGCATAAGCATTTTGGCAATATACAGAGATAAAAAAAAAGATCATCTTGCCAACAGTAAACATCTTCCAGTGTGTTTATTAAAAATCGTTAAAGTTTCTTCTGTTTCAAAGCTTCTTTATGGTGCTTAAATGGAGACTAAGGCCTAGTCGTTAGAAAGTTATCCTACCCTGTTCAAACTTGTAGACTCTTCAAAAATACTTTATCAAATATGTAGCTTTTCAAGCATTACACCTTCCAGCCCCTCCTGTGGAAAAATATGTAGAGAGCTCACTGTATGTAATATCACACTTAGGGAGGGGCATATGCAAGCTTATGATCTTCAGATTGGCTGTGGGCCAGACGTAGGAGATGTCTTACTTTCCTAGGGAAGTTGGGAAAGGGAAGGCTGGAGAGATGATCCTGTGAGTGATCTATGCATTTGTTTCCTTACATTAGTTTCCTTAGCCTGAGGTAGAGGCTCCCCAGGAGATGTCACTATGTATTATGTATGCAGTAAGCCCTCATCTTTTTAAAAGACTGGAATACAGCAAAAAGCATTGATTTATATTCCCCCTTCAGCACAGTTTTCTCTAAATAGTTTACAGTGAGGGCAAAAAGGTCTTGGAAGTTGTGGGAGTCTCTTGTCAAGGAGGCCCTAGAGCTGGAACAGTGAGTTATCACTGGCAAGATGAAGGGATGCAAAACTGTAAAAAAAAAGAAAAAAAAAGTCTATATCATGCCAGTAGCGTGCCTCACCATTACCATCAGTAACTTGAACTTTTGTTCTTACATACATCTCAGTCTGGATGGATGCAAGAGATCGGGTCTCATTTCAGCTTGCTGCATGACAGCAGGAATATAACATGATAACATGTTATAATCGTGATAATATTATTAATGTTATTATCATGATAATATAGCATGATAACAGGAATTATTTTAGGAACCACTCTTTTCCCAAGAGCAAAAACACTCTCAGGATTTGCAGCTATACTGAATAATATCATCTTGAGCTGATCAAGGGACTAAAAACCAATCACAACTGAGATGCTCTTAGGTCTTTTACTTCTTCTTGGTCCTCCGCTTCTTCTTTTGCTTCTTCTTGAGGTCCTCCATTACTGCAAGGTACGAGCCTTTCTCATAATACCTTCACAAATCACTCTGACAGGGATAGCTGATCCTTATACTCTTCTCATTTTTCTGTACAGGTTACCAATACCATTAAACTAAAGCTACATATCAAAACCTCATATTTTTCCTCCGAGCACCAAGAAACAGAACTTCTTTCCTCCAGAGCCTTTGACTACCTTTGTTCATCTCACAGCTCCCACTGACGAAAATCTCTTGGGTCACTGAGCTTATGAATGCCCATCCTTTCCATGCTGATGGAGGAGTTTGCATATGTTCCTCACTTGGCCAGAACCCATCTGATCACACCTTCTTTATTTTGCTTTTTGTATCCAGAGTGCATATCTTTGAGTGTTTGCAATCTAAATAATGATCTGTCAGGGTATACTTCTTGTTACAAGAGTGCCCTCCCTAATAGTATCACTCACCTTATCTGCCATCATAATCTGCTCCATGTCTCTTCTAGCACTCTTTCCTTTCTCCCTTTCATTTATTTATTTATCTTTCCTCCAGGCAGAGGCAACTGCCAACACCCTCTCTTCAGGCAAGCAGCAGTAGGTGGTTATAAGTCAGACTATGAAGACAAATGAAAATACAGAACAAAACTGCATGCTGCCCTAACTGTGCAGCTGAAGCACTTGTTAAGACTCACAGTGTGGGTGTGATTGTATTTTCCACCTCTGAATGAAATGTTTTGATGTTTTGTCTTTAGCCATGCTGTTTTCAAAAGGGTGTGTTTTAAAACCAGGGTCCATGGAAATGTTTTTCAGAACAGAATTTCAATTTACAAACAAATTCTAGCACATATGAGAGTAAAGAAGACTTCATAAAGCCAGTTCAGCATGAACAAACAGGAGTCCAGATCTGTTCCCTGTCTTGAATGAACAGTGGATTGGGCCTGACAGCTGGAATACTGGAGATGACAATATCAGCCTGAGCTGTTCCTCCCATAGGCAAGGAAGGCGATGCAGATCCTACAGATCGATATAGTCCACTACACAGCTGAAATGGAAAATGGCTTTAGCTATCAGATCAGGCTGCTGCCTTTTGCCTATGGTTTCAGCCCATTAACTGAGGAAGGGATGCACCTAAAACAGGTGTCACCAGACCTTTCAACTTTGAATGGCTGATCAGCTGCCAGTTGGCTATTTACAATAAGAGATAAAACAAGGTTTCTGACAGCCAAACTTCCTCTGCTCTCTCTTCCTCCTCCCACAGCTGAGCAGGCTCTGATCTGAAAATGCTCCTGCGCCAGTGACCAGACAGCATTACCCCCGTGAAGCACAGACCTGACCCAGTTTGACTCAATGTTCAATTTTGAATGGCACACAGCCAAGTTGCTACCAGTTGGATTATTCATGCTGCAATAGGAAGCAATCTTTCTGACATGCAAACTTCCTTCTTCTGCTGCCTGAGCAGCAGTGCAGGCAGTCAAAGATGCTGAGTTAGATAAAGAGCAGTTTGACTGCAAAGATACAAGTCTTGACTCATGGCTCCACTTCAGCTTCATTGTGCTACCCAGTAGCAAAAACCACCAGTACCCACGGCAGATCCTGGGAAGACAAAGCAGTTATACTTGCAAATAGAGAATTTCCGTTACAGATCCTATAACAGCACTCATTTTAAGTTCACGTGAAAGAGATTTGGAAATCTCTGATAAATAGATCGGGCAATCCAATCTCAATTAGAATTCAGGATGCCAGTGCCAAATTTGTTTAGATTCACCTTGCTTCAATAACCTATTACAACGGGCTTCACAATCAGAGCATCAAACTGGTTATGTGAGGTCACTTCTTCCTCTTGCTTTCCCTCCCCTTGGAAATTCTTCGTCCTACAAAAGAAAAAAATATGGCTGCACCAGCCTGCAATAGACTTCACTAATCTCATCACCTGAACTGCTGAGCAACACAGTGTCTGGAGAACAGGAAGATAGAAGAATTAGTCGTGCTATCTAAAAACAAGGCACCAATATAAATCACACGTTTCACAAGGGCTACATCAGGCTCTTAGATTTTACTTATGTGAAGGGGAAAGGAGAGGGTTGGTGTATAACAAGGAAAGAAATGGAAAGTCTTTATTTTAGTTCCTAATTCAAACAGAAATGCTCTGTGATGGCTCACACTATCACACACTTCCATTAATTTTACTCTCCCTCCTTGCTTGTCATGCCGTTGTATCATGAGTGTATCTGTGGGACTGTTTTACTTTCCAGTCCTGGAAGAAGGGTGGCAGGTAGTAGGGATCTGCCTTACAGTTCATATGAGTAACTGGAAATCAAAGTCTGTGATAAGACTTAGTAGAAGTGCTCAAGGAAACCGAAAGCCCTGAAACTAGGTTGTAATTCATGGAGTATAGAGTTCTTCGATAAGTGAGACAGATAAGAAATTTACAGCAGGAATAATTCAAGAGCACTAGCCCTTAGACAATAACTTATCCCCCAGCTTTTTTCATAACTGTGACTGTGGTATTTTTATGTCAGGTTCCGGTGAGCTTCTTTCACCTCTGGCAGATCTCCATTAATTTCCCAAAGGCTGAGAGGTAAGCTTGGACAAGCCACTCTCTCTCAAAGCTCCCATGTCTCAGAGGAATATGCTGTTTCACAGTGATTGAAAACAGCCCAGGTCACAGAGGCCAGCACCCAGGGAACTTCCCCTAGAAGTGAAGTCTTTGTGCTAACCACATCTTACGGTAGGGGTGGTCCACGTCACCACTGAGTGGACAGGGAGAGAACAACGCAGTGACTTCTGCTAATTTCAACAGTGTGTAGTATGCAAGGAGAAAAAGCTAGTAGCGTTTAGATTCCTGATCTTTTTTTTTTCTGACAAAGATCTATAGTTGCTTAAACCTGTGCAAAAGCTGAGGAGTAAAGTTAATGAAGGCAGCAGATTTTAGAAAAACTGTGGCTATGGTTGGAATAACAAGTACCCTAGCATATAATTCTGCATTCAGGCAGGGCTTCTGATGTAAAACAAATTACTTCTGGAGTGCTGAGGGTCTGCGGGTGTGTTGCTCTCTATTTACAAAGAACATACGCAGAATTCTGTCTCCTTGAATACAGTAGAGACAAACAACAGGAGGCAGTTTCTTTGTTCTGTAAATCAAGCCAGTTTTATGCCAGCATTCTGTCCAAAATTAGTCCTTTCTCTCCCTCTTTGGATTTCTTCCAGGCTTATTCTACTAGCTCTTCCTTGGCTGGCCATGGCTGGTTTTGATTGCAGTTTTGTTAGGTTCGCTTCTCACTTGCACATATGCACCTTTGCAACTGAATCAGAATCCATCATCAGTATTTGCAGAATGTCACAGAGAAAGCTTTTTGAGTGGCACTGCCCAGGTTTTCCTTAGAACCTTCCTGGTCTGTATTTGGGTAGGAGTTTCTACTGTTTCATTTGTTGACAAATGAAAGGATACTGAATTATTTTATAAGTGACCTTCTGTGATACTAGCAGCCAGTCAGTCCGCCATACTGACAGCTGAGACCACCGATATATCAGCTATGAGCCCTGGCAGCATCCTCCAGCCTAACAAATAGTTGTGCTTATTGTAAGAAAACAAGTTAGTGCACAAAGGAGTTCAGCCAGCAGGTTGCATGATCGAAACTGGGAGGATGGGTCTGAATTAACTGAAGATGTGCATTTAGAGAAACATTCATACAGCTTCAGATTGTTATGTAGAAAGGTATCTTGATTCTGACTTAATAAAATTCCCTTTGAATTTGAGTTAAGCTACATGAGGCCTTACTCTGAAAAACAGTATACAAAACAGGAATTAAATGCAGGTTCTCTAATCCATTTTAAAATTAGTTTCATTTCAAAACCTTGAGGGTCACCTTGTGCGTCAAAAAGCACAACCGTTACCTCCCTGGCTCCTTTCATGACACCCATGAAAATGAAATATGTCTGGTCAGTGTAATATTAATATATGCTGACATGCTTGAAGCAATATGTAACATGCACTCAGCACTGTTCTGAAAAATAACTCTTCTTGATGATACACAGAACAGAGAAGTATAACAATGCAATTTCTCCGCCAAATTTGCTCGCAGCAGCAGAGTTGATGGAGATGACTTATTAACATGGCAATTTAGTAAATGCTCTGTTGTCTGGGAGGGCGACATGTCCCTGGCTGGTTCATTTAATTCATCAATGGAAAAATGATGTAAGCAAGCCACTGGCTTGTCCATGAATTTTAGAAATCCAGCCTAATGGGAATGGCAGTTTGATTTGAAGGAAAATGAATATTTGTGGAAATACAAATCTTGGGAATCCTGATCCCGGAAAAAAAAAAAATCCAAATTTATAAACTTCTGAGTTTTCTGAAATGACATCAATAATGACAAGAGGTTTTTACACTTATTTGCGTCATGGATGGTTCCACTGTCATATTTTCATATTATTTTTAATCCAAGAGTGCCAAATTCTGTTTTCACTCTAAAAATGAAGGATTGGTAGCAGTAAAGTAACAAGTTCTGTTTGATTTACTGAACATTGCCTTAGAAAAATTCTTTCTGCACTCAAGATTGTGGGATTCCCCTTTATGACTGTAATTGTCTAAGCCTCTAAATGTACTCTTCCTGTCCTTCTGTATTACCATTCATAGACCTCACAACAAACAAATACACTTACATCTCCCTCTGCCAGCTGTGCAAATTGAATGGCTTCCTAATGAGCAGTCATCTTACCTGGATAAAGGTAAATAGCAGAAACACACGTTTATCTCCCCAAAATGTTTGAATATAAAGAAAAATCTAATTCATATTTTACTCTAGAAAAAAAAGGAGAGCTGGAGGGAGCTAGAAATGCAAGCTAACTCATGCTGGGAATAAATAATAAAAACAATCTATGTTATTTATATAATACCATCTGAAAACATAAAATAATCTACTTTTTTTTTCAGAATAGATTACAAAAGAATCTCTGAATATTTTCTGAAGTAAAACCCTTTCTGAGGACAAAAATTGTAGTTGAAATCAATATAGCTTGGTGGGAGAGAAATAAGTTGATGTGAAACTTCTTTCTCTGACACATTACTTAGTAAGTTTCTCAGCCATAGTCACTCCTGGCCTTATAAAAACTTCAGCTGTTCTCTACAGCTTGAAAACTCAAATGGTTGTTCTATGTGTTGTGCTGTGTTCCTTTGACTTTTCCCCTTCCTTTAAAATGTAAACCCATGACAGATCTCTCTATTTGTTTATCTTTTACAGCACAGAGCTGTGCACATTTCTTGTTCTATACAGATGATTAATAATGTCACGACTCTTTAGCCACTGACTAGTAAGTAACGCTTTGCTTCTTACCCCCTGCTTCATAATTTGAAGTCTCCCACCCCCATGCATGACACACAGGACTGTCATTCTCTTTCACTGTCATTTCCTTCTATTTTATCTAAGTGTTTCAGAGTTTTCCCCAGGAAATTCTTTTCTATTCATTTTTAGTGTTTTCAGGGAGCAAACAAGATGAAAGCTTAATGAAAAAAATGTTGTCTTTCTTGACATTACTGTAAATATAGCTGATGTTTCCCTTTTTGTAGCTATGTAGGATGCAATCTGAAAACATATTAAGGCAAATAGCAGATAGTGAAGCCTTCGTTTTACAGCACAGCAGACACTTTATTGAAAATGGGTACCTCTCTAAGTCAGCCAGAATGCAAGGCAAAGTCAGAGCAACAGGTTGAGAGACTTCAGTGGGTATTTAAAACCTAACTGCTCCTTTCCACAGAAAGATGTCTTAATTAACTATTTATTCACTCTTTTTAGTGGCTTTAAACACATTAATATAACCTAACAGCCTTCTTACATAGAAAATGGGAAATAACTCATTTGAAGTCAGGTTGTTCTAATGTCTTCTATCCTGGCAAAGCAGGTAAGAACATTTTTCTTTTCTTTGGCTACTTCTCTGCTATAAGCACCATACAGAAGATGAAATGTCTCTTCATATATTTTACCGGCAGCTACAGTCACTGTGCAGACAACTTGCTGAACATTGTCTTCCAGAATGTCCACCTGATAATCTGATTGAGTAGTATGGTAAGTAAAAAAAAGCCCTGTAGTTCTCAGTAGTTTCTCTATCTTTAGTTAAGTCTTTTTTCTTAAAATATAGTAATTGTTCTAACAGGTAGGAAAACTTGACAAAGAAGAATTCCATGTTACTATGGAAATTGCAACTTGGCACACTGACAAAAGAAAATAGATTTATTGCATTAATAATTTTAGCAGCTGAAGAGGGCATGATGTTTATAGAGAATCATTGAATGACTGAAGTTGGAAGGGCTATCTAAACTGCATTTCAAAATGGGTCAAATTGCTCAGAGCATTTACCAGTTGAATTCTGAGTATTTCCCAAGGATGGAGACTCCAGTATCTCTCTGAGCAACCTATTCCAGAGTTTGACCACCAGGTGAAAATTGTTTCTTATTCCTATGTTCCAGTTTGTGCCTGCTGCCTCCTGTACAATCGCAGCGCACATCCAAGAAGAGTCTAGCTCTGTCTTCTCTATATATTCCCAATGATACAGTCTTAGTAGTACAAAGATATTCACTGCAAAGATAATTTCCAGTCACTCCATTACATTGCATTAGTTTATTCCACGCCAAGACTTTGAACTTGTTATTCTTCATGAGATTCCAGTCATCTCATTTCTCCAGCAATTTGACAATTTCTGGCACGTGTCAGCATGTCCTCTATCAGCCACTATGTCAGCCTGATATCTTTGGGCTTGCTGAGGCTGAACTTCCTTTCATCCAGGTCACTGACAAAGATGTTTAGCAGTGTGGGTTTTAGTATCTGCCCACAAGGGATACAAATAACCAGCCAACAGCTGGGCTGTACACCTTTGACCACACAACACCTGGTTAGAGACAGTGGCCTCTTAGCTCCTAAGCACTTACACAGATCCACTGATTTTTGCCTGTTTCTTTTCATACAGTAATTTTGACCCTGCTGTTATAATTTAGTTAATGATTTTCTGTTGCCATTTGGTCTGGTACTGTTTGATGACCTGAAGGTCATGTCAAAGGAGTGAAGGAAGGAATAGGAGCCCACGTAGAAAAAACAACATGATTTTATGGCTCTTGGTACGCACTACATCAAATTTCTGTTTGACACAGATTTTTTTTACACAGAATGCTGTTTCCTCCTACTGACCAGGATTCCTACCTTGATGAAGATTCTGGGAAGGTAACATATATTCTCATGGTTATATATTGTGCTTGTATAGCCAAAATGTATGATAGAAGATGTAGTTCAGTCATCTTTGCAAAGGTACCATTCAGAAAAAAAAAATCATTAATATTAATTGCAATGTGATCAACTTCAGCCACAAAGAAAACCTTTACTGATTTTGAGGAATTCTTTTTTTTCCTTCATGATAAACTAAAAATCTGTCAGGAAAAAAAATACCAAAAACTTAGTTTTCTCCTGAAGAGCAGTTTAGAAAATATGTCTAATCAAGGAAGGTGTGGTTTGTCACTGGAATTGGCTGAAAATTAAGTGCTGTCATTCAAAAGTAAAGACAGGACTTAATGGCACAATTATATTCACTTTGTAAAATCCCCAAAGTCACTCTAATAATAAAAAGCTTGCCTGTAAGCTTCTATTCAAACATATGTTAAAATTATTCAAATGAATATTTCAAATATGTATTTGGGTATTGAATACCCAAGCTACACACACAACACCTCCATCTTGGTAGCACAGTTTATTAGATGTAGGATAGTGTGGATTGTCTGTTTTTTTTTCCTTAAAATATTTCTATAATTAAGGATAACCACACTCATTTACAAATGTTAAAATAATCATATGGTGTTAGGGGAGCAAAATAAAAGAGTTGCCCTATATCTCCCATTCTTCAGACCTCAGTTCTGTTTTCCCTGTCCTCAGCATCCATGTGACCTCATAAATACTTAACATGCTTTAACAAATCTCCATTACTTTATTTCTCAGGATATTGCAACTACTTCCTTGTACCTTGCAGTAAAAGTGTTAGAATAGTAGCTCATGTATCATTATCCTTGCATGACATCAGTTCTTGCAAATATCTTTCTAGCAGATACGTTAGTGGTTTCCAATTGAATTTGTGTAAATATTTTGTGCTATTAAACTAGAACTCACCTAATTTTGCACCTGTCCCTTCCTCAGTTTAAACAATCCACACATATTTCTCCTTCCTGCTATTGTTCTCCCATATAGGAAAAGTAAAGGAGCTCCAGAGTGTGCAAACTTTAAAGGAAATTATATTAATATATATTATAAAGGCACATACATAAATAATGAGCTAGCAAGTGCCTGGGTTGAGTTTGCAATGGAGAAAATCAATCCCATCAATCCATCCCATCAAAAGTATTTTCTCCCTCCCCCCTAATTTACAGGTATCTACTTCTTTTTTTTTTTTTTTTTTTTTTTCTTTTTTTTTTTTGCACCTATAGTGTACATGCAGATCCCATTTCACTCAGTAGCCTAATAGCAATGGGGTTATTTATTTTCTTGGCAAATGAACTATACATAGGTTGCTCAGAAAGTAATGCCTTCTTTTTATTCCATGGAAACTATGACAGCTATAAAGAGTACAATAACACTATTGATAGAGCAAATTTTCAGCTACAAGATGCTGTTTTTCAACAGAGTCACCATAATTAGTTATGCATTTCTGCCAGCCATGAGCAACAGTGTGCATGCTGTACACTTGAAGATCTGCATGGCTGTCCAGAGCACGGCTTGTCTTTCACATTGCTGTCATCACTGCTGAAACACAACACCTACCACATGACTGTGCTCACATCCTCTGGTTTGTCTTGAGATCAATAAAAATTTATTGTGTTTATAGCACACAATTCCAGGGTGTCAAGCATATGCACAAAGAAGGGTCAGGCTTAGTCAAAAACAGCAGTCTTACTTTTCACCTTGCCTCACTTGAATGTTATCCCTTCCTGCTTAGCACCGCTACACTGTACCACATAACTCAGTTCTTAAAGAAGAAATCATTAGATCTGTATGTCCCTGAATTCCATCCCACCTTGTTGTCATTTTAGTGCTCAGCAATTGTATGATTGAAGTAGAGTACATGTGGATGAACAGTGGATCTAGGGTAAGCATCATTGGCCCTGGAAAAGTTTTGAAGTGTTTTGTAGCTCACAGACAGCTTAAGACAAGATTTATTCATCTTGCTCACAATATACAGGAAAAATATGAGTAGAAAGTGGATGGAATGGTAAAGTTGCTATGCAGCTACCACCCTTCATGGTTGAGCATCTGGAATATAATGGAAAAAGCTTTTCTGACCACAATATTAGATCTCAAAGAAAAGACTGATTGAACTTTCATAATTATAATGACATATGAAAGTCCATGTTTAGATGGTGCAGATACAAGGTGCAAAAACAGATAACTGAATTTCTGGTTTAGCATTTAAAAGTTAAATATCAGCTGCATTCCACTAATATGCTCTGAAGCAGTATGTGGGCATTTTTCATATATTTCAGGAGTTTTCTCTAAATATAGTAATGTTTAGATATTACTACACTTCTAGCGACTCAGAGTAAGTGATATGAATCTTGGAAAAGTACTGGGTGTCTGTGTAGTGCAATAAAAAACGTATTTAGAATAGACAAGTCCATCATGAGCGTGATGGGATGTTTAGTTTTGATTTAGTGATTTGGTGATACACAATCTGTAAGTCAAGAGCAGAAAATGTCTTTGACCACAGTGTTCTTCTCATTGTTCTTTTATGTGCAGATGTGGATGGATGAAGGTCATCAAAGTCTCTAGAGCTTCTTTAAAACCATACATAAATAACTTCAGCGTTATTCTTTATTTCTATTACTCTTTGAAACTGTTCCAAAGATGCAATCACTTTCACATAAGTATAGTTTGTGAAGCTCTTGAGAGTTAGTATCTCATACAGAAAATGATAGAGGACATATTCTTTATTGTACCACTGTCATGATAAGAAAAATTTTAATTCTGTGAAGAAAACCTTTTACACAACCAGGTGTTTCCTGAATGTTATCTCTTTTGATAGCTGAAAATAAGGGTATAATCAACTAAAATTGCAAACATTGTAGTGTAAAAAGCAGTGCATCATCTAATTACTTGGAAGGTCAATGTAGCCAGTAAATGCTTGCTCTATATAAAAAATACCACTAAGCATAGTGCAGAATTCAGAAAGAATGAAATTTGAATAAAAAATCATATGTGCTTGCAAGGAATCTCTGTGAAAACTTGTATCATATATATATCAAACACAAAACAGGACTATGTTGAAAATATGGGCAAGTAGTTGGACTTAGGCAACGATTCTTACTAAGTCATTGAAGAAACTGCAGCTATCTTCCCAATGCATCAGAAGCATTAACTATATACTTCTTCACATGTTCATCATGGAAGGAATTTTTTCTTTGTTTATGTGTCATACATTATTACTGTAAAATCAGCGAGTATTAAAGTAACTTGCTAAGTAGAATACAGTATTCTAGCAATATATAGAATTATTGTTTTGATATTTTTTTTTTTAGAATAACCAGAAAAACTCACACTTGCTCTCGAGATCCCCAGGTGCACATCTCTTCTGTACACCTAGAGTTTGCTTGAACTTTTGGCTCTATATTTGACACATGGAAACTAGAGATACTGTTTTTTCTATGCTTCAACACTTCTCACATTATCTTGCATTCCTTTGCTGCTGGCTGTAGCTGTTTCAGTGTGATCTTAAACCAGGTCTGATTCCAGCAGTAAATGCTTTGTAATATTGTGAGCCAATCTCTTATTATTTCATCTCTCATGCTTCAAAGTGCACATGTGAATATCTGGTCCCATGAAACAGCAAAACACTGTTCTGGGTATTTGCCCATTATCTCTGTGCATGCTGCTAAAATGTGCAGCATACAACTACAACATACAGCTTACGCACACAAGTAGTTTTTCTATGCCAGAAGTGCAGTATCACATTTATCATTAGCAGGATTAGCAGGAGGAAGTACACAAAACACCAGCTGGCTTTCAATGGGGTATGAAAGGAACATTTTCTTTCCTCACAAAGCCCTTTGGCCCTACTTACAAGTTGATAGTTTTTGAGTATTTGAATCCATCAATAGAAATTCACAATTCCATTCAAGCTTCACAAACACAGCATAGGTGGATCCAGATTCAGCAAAACATTTTTGCAACCATTTTGCTGATAAATTATGATTTTAGAGCTTGAACAGCTGTCGTAAAGAAGGGCTGCAGATACAGGCAGCAGCAGTGATGAGGCATACAAAGAATGATCTGTTTATAACAAAGATATAACAGGGCTTCTGCCTGCCTGAAGGCAAGATACGCGCTACGCTGCCCAGCTCCAACACTGCCCCATCGTAGGAAGAGAAAACAACTTACATGGATAAATGTCGATAAAGGAAAATAGCTTGCTTGCAGATCAGGGAAAATTGAAATAACCTTGCCAATAATGAGATATCCATCATACAAAAAATCTGGGGTTTAGTCCCCAGATGAAAATGAAAATGAATGAAAAAAAACAAAAAACAAAAAACAACATTTCAATGGACAAGGTCAAATTTGGATTTGTGCAATAGATTTCAAATGTACCATGATTTTTTCTATGTTTCTGGATTGAAAATTATTTCATTACTACAAACAGTACTTTCTTGAAATGCCTGACATTTTCAGATGTATACCTTCATTTTTTCCCTTGAGGTCATTTACAGAAACAGGAAGCACTCTCATTATGTTTCTACTCATTGTTTAAACAGCATTCTCTGAGCTGCCCTTTTAACCACATTTATGAAGTCTACAGACTGGATATCTGGTGTTGGAACCTAGAAGAAAATTCTCTAGTAGCAGAAATACAAAGAGCTCAACCAAAACAAAGTGAGATACAGTAATTAATATTAGCAGAATTCTTGCTTCTATATCTTCTTGAGTTTCTAAAGAAGCCTGGGAGTTTCACATATCTCAGTGAAGCCTAACGAGATGCTGTAATATGAAAGTACTTATACTGAAAGACAATCAAAATCCAATACTCTGTGTTTTATGAAATCTGCAGGTTAACTAGCTGGAATTTAAGAACTGTAAATATTTCAAGATTATAAGTTTCATGGTGTGTAAGAAAATTACATGGCCATGTCCATTCCCAATGTCTTCATGCACTTCTATTCCTGGCATGAGGAAGGGCTTTGAAAGTAAACCATCTGGTAAAAAACACTTCCACTGGGCAATTGGCAGCCAGGAGGCTCCCATTACCTTGTACCTGATTTTCAGAGCTGACAAATAGCACAGAAAATCCAGGTGGATCAGCATCTGAAAGGTCTGTCCCTTCTTTTACAAAGACATGATCTCTCCAAGTCTGAGGCAGGATCAAAAGTTGATTGTAAATACAAATTTGTCTATAAAGCAAACGGAATAATTCTCTATAAAGAAAATGGCCAGCAAGTCATGAAAAACATCAACCTACTTCATAGACTCCAGAAGGGCTAGATTTCAGTCCTCACAATGGTTAATGGGTATTACTATGGTGTTACATACAAATGATACATCTTTATTGTACCCAGAACTGGAGAAAGGTGCCACTCCCTCATACCAAGAAATGTCCTAAGTTACCACAGTGCATAATGAAACCGATTCAGTGACGCAACACTAGTTTTCTGTGAGTTTTCCTGTAAGAATGTATTAATCACAAGCATATTGAGCTATTTAATACAACATCACAGGTATTGAAATAGTTGGGTAACAGTTTTCCTACCTGCCAACTATGTAGTTTCCTTATACATACACTCCTTTCTCTGATTTGCCCTAATTCACATCGAGAACCATGACCACGTGCAGGATAGAACTGATGAAGTGAACACCTGCTGATGTCATTTTTTTTCTAGCACAGTGGGAGGCAGTTCTCACTTCCTCTTCCCCATCACTCCATTTTCATGTGTCTCTTTTCTGAGTGTGGAAGTTTAAGGAAAGAAGTACCAAGAAGCAGTACAGAACACTAGCACAACACTGCAGTAACTTGTAGCTTTCAGGGTGTCTGCATAAAAACCCAGACTACTTAGATGAGCAGACTTGTTCAAAACACACGCTGATGGCCTCATTCACTATTTATAATTCTGACCTTGAATATTTATAAGACAAAAACCATATGTGCAAATTATTCCCTTCAGCTAACAGGAAGACTGTGCATTTATGCAAGCAAAATGACCTAAGAACATGTATGATATTCTCATCGGCAAATTGAGCACAAGATGTTACAGTTCTCACTGAATGACAGGGAAGGAACAGAAGCAGCAGAACACAATGGAAAAGATGCCACCACTACATCTGGCTCTGAATGGCTGCACAGCAAAGGAGAAGAAATATATGGAACCATGCCATGTCAGCACCATGAAAAACTTCTCACCTCTCAAAATCACTTTTGGAAGAAAACAGCTTGCTCTTTGGGTGAGACATCCAGAACTGAGTAAGGGAGAACAGATAGAACAGTAAGCCCTATCACCCATTGGCCTTATACTCAACATACACTTTATTCAGGAATAATCAGTCATGCTGGGACACAGGTCATTATTGCTGCTGTTTTGGCACTGTGCAGACCCGTTCAATGTTTTCATTTCATGGAAATCGGCATTTCTTATTTTGTCAGCAGGAATTTGGCAAGAAATATTTAAGCACCTGTACTTAGGAAAAATTTTGCTACCACCTTCATTCTGAAGGTAACTATATAGGTGCTCCATTAAACAAGTGACCGGGAAGTGCTGATTTAGTTCAGGAAGTTGTACAACCCTAAGGAAAAAGTATTTAAAAGAACACTGTAAATATAAACAGAATGTTAGTGAAGTAAATGGGACTTCAGATTGAATGTTAACAGGTAGGAAAGATCCACTGTTAGAGGGTGACCGGTGATACTTAGCCAGTAGGTGAGAAATGAACTGGGCAAAATAAAGCAATGCTACGGCAGATATATTTTACATAATCTGCCAATGGAGGAACATTTCTTTGTCTCATTCTCTGGAGGCCAGAGGACATTTCTATGCTTCACTGCTTTGGAAGAAAGTAAAAAAAGCTAGTTAGTGGTACAGGCCCCCATTCAAAGGGGCTCTCAACCTGTGCTTAAAACACTTCACTGAACATGAAGCACAGTCATGTTATGAGTAAACAGGAACAAGACCTAACTATAAACAGTTATGAAGCCAGCATTTAACCAAAAATCTGTACTTCCTGAAAATGAATAAAAAGTGAAATAATAGGCTTGGTTTCACTGGAGAAAAACGGAGCTTCCCTCATACTTCTGCAGTTGCATGGGCAATGATTTTAATTTCGCATCTCTGACTTAACATTTCAGTGTTTGTCTTTGATGATATGTAATAGAAGTAGGACAGGGTGACCTTCAGAAGCCCCTTCCAATGACAGTTATTCTATGGTTCTTAGATTTGTTGCCAAGGAAAAGAAAAAAAGAATTTAAGAACCACTTACGTGGTTACAAATACATGTGAGGCAAAAAAAAAATTATCTAGTAATTTTGGTAATGTCAATATGACAAGACACCATGCTTCTTTCATCATATTCTTCAGGTGGCAAACTACTTTTTCTGCGTACTCACAAAAGAGGTAGGTACGCTTCAGCTAGAGGGAGAAATGTCTTGCAGCCTGACTGCATGAGAACTTTCAGGCCTGAAATTAGTCAAGCTAACCTTTTAATATGTGTGAGTGGCCGTAGAGAGCTGTATGAGGGTCATAGACCTTTTCTAAAATGTACTTGCTTTAGCATTTTGTGAAGCATACATTTTTGAAGCTTTCATTTGCTAGTGCTTACAAATATTGAACCCTTCCAAGGGGTAGTAAAAGTGCAGCAGAGAAGATTCTGTGGTCTGAATTTCCCCTGAAAGTATTTAACCACTAGGGCAATTTTGTAGATGTATCATCCTTTCTCCATCACAGTTCTGTTTTTCTATCATTCTGATGTGAGAACTGATAAAACTTCAAACATAAAGAAGAAGTTCTCTACAATGCCTCTGCCTTCTGTTTCTCCTTTTTTTTCCTCCCTTCCTCTTACCCCTCACCAATTGATGGTACAGAAATGAGGAGAAGTTTCTTAAACATTTTTGCTTATGTTTGACGATACATCTTAATTAGGCATGACAAAACTGTGAACTGATTCCATTTCCTATTCTTTGCTGGACAGAACTCTCTCATTCCTGTTCTGCAGCACTTGGTGCCTGTAAGGAGAAGAGGACCATTCTCTAACAGTTAAGCCAGAGACATAAAAAGAGTAATCATTAAAATCCTGCCATCCAGAGAAAGAGCCATTTATTGCCATAAAGATTAAAAAGTGCTATAGCTCTGGTTAGTAGTTATGTATGGAGTAATTTCCAATGAGTTGCTACCTGGGAATTCACAGTGCATTCACATCTGTTCCAAATGTTATTATTAAGTTACCTTTTCCATTATTCTTAAATTTTCCATTGAGAGTGGTGCTGCCAAGTATCCTGCTACAAGACATTTCCTGTTCATAAAGTAAATGTGGTAATTTCTTCTGTGGTAGACAGCCTGAATTACTTAGCACTGGCAAGAGTGAAGGTGGGCAATTTTCTATTGTATTTTGATGTTGTAGTTTATGCTGGATATAGCTGAAGTACTAATCTCTCTTCAAGCATCTCATAAAGGCCAGTGGGGCTCAGAACTCACAGATTTCACCTAAGTGCATAGAAATTGAAAACAAAATAGTTCAGGACTTAGGAAAATTGACATTAAGGGAATCTTGTACAATCTACCCTGAGTACAAAGCCTTGAGAAGGAACCCTTAATAGGAACTAAAAGGACATTTTCTCTTTTGGAGAAGATGTCAGCGTGGATGCAGGGGTCACTTGCTGCAAGCACTCCCCTTGGGATTGCAGGAATAAAGAGCTCCAGCAGACACAGACAAGCAGCGGTTGTGTCAGCTGTCCAAGCACGCTGTCACACCAAGCAGCTAAGGCAAAGCTTTGTTCTCAACAGAAGTGAGTACGTTTATTCTGACTCATTCTTGAAGCAGAGAGCATGACTTGCACACAGAGCTGTGTCTAGTTAGTTAGAACTAAATAGAGAGTGCTAGTGACACCAGCAGAGGTATTAGTTTATATCATTATCCGCTTCAGCACTGTCTCTGGAAAGTGGTCTTCCCCTTACATTGCTCCAATATGGCAGGAAATATTAAAACTGTTGCTCTAATGACCTGTTTTAGTTGAGACAGTAAAACAGTGCTTACTGGAGATGTATATTTTCTTTTCTGCTGGCAAATTCTGGCATTTCAGAAGACAAGTAAAGCTGATAACATGTGAAATACATGATACACAAGCCTGTCTGTAAAATCTTTGTACCAGCAACTTAAGCCAAAACATTAGGAAATGTCACATTCAAACAGACCAGAGAAGTAGCAGTAATTCTGGGTCTAAATGAAGAATCTGGTAACTATGGATTTGAATCAGAGGATGAGGACTACGGTCTTGTCTAAAACAAACCAAGAAGCAATGCAAAGTTGATCTTACCCCTCTCAGTCTTGGATTTTAGTATATGAGTTAGACACATGGTGGAAGAGAAACAAAAAGTGCCACAGTTCCACTGTGGAAGAAAGTATCTGATAGTGTTCTTGAACTCATTTCAAATCCCCAGATTTTGGAAGTTTGATCTTAAGAGCTATATACCATCAAAACTCAGAAATATTTGATAGTACAGCAGAAGTCCTGTAAATCATGGACGAAATGACTATTCGTGCCTGTGCAGGAAAGCTAGCAGATTTTTGCTGACTATTAGGTTCCAAGGCCACCTCATTTTTATTAAATCAAGTCTAGCTATGTTTGGTGATATCCAGATTGAAGGGTGGAACTAACCTGATCCTGTCTCCTTGCTTATGTTGTACTGCCCACATGATTGTTGCATGATCTGAAAATTTGCACTGCTGTGGTCTGGATGGCAAAAGGACATCAGAGAGGCCAGGAGAGGGATCAGAGTCCAGAACTTTCTTTGTAACATGTAGCCCTGACACCCTAAGTAAGAATCAGTATCAAACAACTCCCCATCTGGATGGTCATCATCTTCAGTTTGAAAGAGACCATAAAGAAAACTATTTCTATTTCACTATTTTGTTTCTAAGGAAATGTGTAGAAATCATCTTCTAAGCCTGCTACATGGTAGATGTTGAGAGGTGGGTTTTTTATTGTTGTTGTTGTTTTTTCTGCGTGTGTGTGTGTGAGGATTTTTGCTGGTATGTTTTTTTTTTCCACTCTCCAGGGTTTCATTCCCCTACTGACCTGTAGGCTATAACCCACTCTGATGCAAAACAGAATAACTTAGTTTGGAATGAAATTTTAATGGTCACCTTGTCCAAACACTTGCTCAGAGCAGTTCTAATCAGGTTAGTTAGTTTGTTCCCACTCCAGTCTAGAAAACCTCCAAGAACAGATGTTTCTCTGGGCAACTTGCTCTAGTGTTTGATCATCCCCCTTTCTTTTCCTGATACCTGATCAGAAGTACTCATGTTTCAGCTTATGCCCATTGCCTCCTGTTCAATCATTGTGCCCCACTGAGAAAGCTCTTGCACTTTCCCAATGTCCTCTGATCAGGTTACTGTAGACAGAAATAAAGCCTTCCCCAGAGCCTTTTCTTCTTGAGATGGAACAATTCCGGATCTTTCCGTATCTCTTTGTTTGTCGTATTCATCTGCCCCTGATAAGCTTGATGGCAGAAATTCAGAGTACCTCAATCTCTCCCCTGTCACTAGCTCCTCTGCCCTATTGATCAGTAGGCCCACATTCTCCCAAATATTCCTTTTGATACCAGTGTTCTTAGTGTACATTTTTGTCATGCTCTGTCTCCTCAATAGCTTAAACCCCATCGAAGCTTTGGCTTTTCTAACCCATTTCTACGCACACAGGAAATGTCTTTTCATCCCTCCCAGGTACAGTATTTCTACTTCCACCTTCTTCTTGCACCCTTTTTTGTATCTGAGCTCAGTCAGGAACTCTGTGTCCACCTACACTGGCCTTTGGCCAGCTTGCCTGATGTTCTACACATTGATGTGGATCATGTGCTCCGAGGAAGCTCTCCTTGAAGATCAGCCAGCGCTCACAGGCTTCTTCCTTCCAGGACAATTTCCTACAAGATCCTACAAGAAGATCCTGAACAAACAAATGCCTGCTCTTTTGCAGTCCAGGGTCTTGTATTCTCCTCAAGATACTAACCTCCATGAGTCTCACTGTCACTGCAGCAAAGCAGCACATCCACCCTCACCTGCAGTCCACTGCATCATCAGTCACCTGCAGCAAGGAACTGTCTTTAATATTAAAATTAAAAAATTGAAGTCTTAAAATCTTAAAAAATTAAAACATTAAAATCTCCTAAATTGGTTGTGCCCGGTCATACTGCCTTTCCAATAGATATCTGGATGGTTCCAGTCACAGATGACAGGGCTTGTGACTGACATTCCCTAAAGCTGCTTAAAGATGTTTTCACCTGGTTCCTTTTCATGATCATATGGTCAGCAGCAGATACCCACTACAGCATCACCTGCACTGTCCTCCCGCTCTTACCCACAAGCCTTCTGCTGGCTAATCACCTTTTCTGAGGCAAAACTCCATACGTACAACCCCCTTACACAGAGCCCAGCCTTTGTGTCACTGCTGTCGTCATGTCTTTCTTACATCCTTCCATTGCATCACTCTAGTCAAAAGAGCTATCCTACCACATCTCCACAATCTCTACAAGGTCTGAGCTCTGCAGCTGTGCATAGGCTGTCAGTCTGCTTGTTCCTCATGCTACATGCATTTCTGAACAGATCATTGGGAGGGTCCCAATCTATGTTTTCTTTTACTGGGCAAAGAGTGAGAATCTCCCCTGTCATGCTGTCTCTCAGAATGGATCCGCCACTTGTGCTCACACTTTTCTCTAGGTGATGGTGATTTATGGTTATGCTTCCTGGCACATTTAATGCAAAGCTTTTCTCAGTAAATTAGCAAACCGGTTAGAAAAGACACAGAAAGTCATGTTTTGTCAAACACATCCCATACATACTAGCTCAGTAGCCCTCATTCCTCAGAGGATTCTGCGTTTGCAGACACTTTTGACATTAGCCATGCTTCCAAGCCTTGACATACCAAATGAGTGTACTTCTGCACTGGATTGAGGAGACATCACTTCATCCTCTCTGCTGTCACCCACAGGGCTGCTTTAATTTGCTGCAGGTTACTCCTGGCAGCATCACGGATGTTTACATACTCTTTATTAAATCCTTATTAAGGAGAATGCAGAAGCACAAAGGCATGTAAAAAGTCTCAACAGGCATAGCTTTAAAACAAACAAACCAGCCTTTGCTTATTTTGCAATAAAACATTTTTAAAAGAATTCAATCTGAAATAATATTGAGAAAAAGTATAATAATAATAAACTTGAATAGATGTAGACTTGTGCACTATAGATCTGCCTACATTCTGTAGTACTGCAAAGATCTAACAAGCCTTTTTTTTTCAAAACTTAAACTTGCTTACAAAGTTCATTAAAATAAGTCATATGCCCCCCCAGATCTGGAAGCATTTCTGAGCTCCCATGCAATAATTAAGCCTTTCACCTTCATTTGCATTGTTCTGAAGCAGAAAATTAAGTTGGGAGAAGGAAGATGCTTATGGAGAAGAGCATGAAAAAGACAGAAGTATTAACTCTTGGAGAAAAACAGAAGCATCTACAGCAGAATAACATCAGTACTTTTAAGACTGCACAATCCAGACCGCAACGTGAATGTAAAAATGAGCACTTTTCAAATTCAAGCTGGAAAAGGTTCCCAGCCTTCTCTTAAACATAAAGCAGGCGATGCGAAGTATGACATTATATGAGAGTCAGGTACTGTAATTAATAGCAGCAGCCTTCCTCTTGGGTTTTTAATAAATATTTCTGTAAAATATAATAAAAACTGCAGTGTGATCATTGACAGAGTTTTTTTTCAACAAATGTAATGTTTAACCTAGTTTGTAGTCTATGTTGACTTTCAACCACTTCAGACTGTTGACCAATGCCTGAATTTAAAGACGGCATGCATTAAATATGGGCAAACTTCATTCTTTCCTGCCTTTACGTAACTGGAACCACAGGTAAAAACTAACCCTGGAAACCAGGTTGGTAAGAATGCATGATCAAGAAACGCCACCTGCTGTCTCCTGGACTACTATTCCAAAAAGCTGCTGGAGTATAAGGACATGGCACAAAACTCTTGTTTTCAATGAGGAAGAACATTTGAACACAATAAAGAAATATAAGTCCTTCTTTACATAACGGTAACCAAAAGAACCCTCAGATCCTCATTGCAGCTACGTACCATATAAAGTTTTAAGCAATATTTCATAAAGAAGTCTCTTGCACTGAAAGTTAGAAAAAACAGAGATACAGAATGGTTGAAAAGTATGTCTTATTATGTTCCAGATTGCTAACCAAAAACTTATATTAATTAAATTCCAGCATGGGCTTTTCTTTAATTCCAAGGTTCAACTTGATGAATACTCCGTATATGCAAAGTATAATTATTCTGCTGGTTACAATATTATACTATTGTTAACCTATTATTACTATTAGCCTATTCTCTGAGGCTTACTCCAAGAAGTGTTCAGTGGTAATTGAGTCCTTGACATTCCAAAACCCCTGATCTCCACAATCTTTGAAGTGTTTGCCTATCATTAGACAAGTTTGGTTTCCTGAGCTTTAGCACTAGAAACTGGAAAAAGAAGCCTACTACACCTTAACACACCAAATTAAGCACACAGTTGAAGACTCCTGCACAAAAGCCAGAGTGCTCAACACCCTGACACACAAAAGCTAAATTTATGACACAGATAGATACAAATCCAGGCATTCTGGTTCAACAAGACACTGGGCAGTTTGCATGGAACAAGATTTTGTTTAAATCAGCTGCATAAGTACTGGATGTTGTTGTCTTCTCTACCTTTTTACCTAAGGGAGGATATTATCAATGTACTTATTATCAAAGTGCTTCTGGATCAACCTTCAATATTCTAATGCTTACCTCTGTCTTAATTTTGTTTGTGTTCCTTTGAACTTACCCTTTAGTCCTGTGTGGCTGCCCACCTTCTTTTTCCTCTGAAGTATTGCTGGTTATCTAAGTATCAAGGTTTTCCATGCTGCTCACTGCATAGGCCTGTAACCTGACTGACAGCGAGGAACACCAGCCTCACTGCCTCACTTCAGACATCTGCACTCTCTGCTGGTCCTCTTCAGCTGTGGAAGGGGCATAGTGCAGGAACCCAATGTAGGGCTTTTTCAATGGTATGTTTTGCTACCAATGTTCCTTATATGCACATTGCTCGAGTGGTACTGTCTGACACAGGCCTGTGATGGATCTAGCTTCCTCTTTGGAGGATGGAGTTCCTTTAAAATAAATCATCATCTTTATAGCCTGCTTAAATAAATCAGTCTGAGAAAGCAAGCAGTCAAGAGAACACTGAATAGAAAATGTCAGCTGTAATGACAGTGAATTCTAACAGAAACTGTCATTATTTCAATTGCAGGTGGGATACAGCCTCAGACAGGATCGTAACCATTCAGAAAAAGATAAACACAAATACGCACTTCTCAGTCCTAGGACAAACCAGCCTCCTGCAATTAATCCTGCAATTAAAACATGCTTTAAAGTGCCAATTAAGGAAATTAAATGGTATTGACCTTATGCATTTGAAATGTAACAAGTTAAATAGTTAAAACTATCTTCTGTTGTATATGAAAATGTAGTTTCACACAGAATCACAGAATAGTAGGGGTTGGAAGGGACCTCCAGAGATCATCGAGTCCAACCCCCCTGCCAAAGCAGGTTCCCTACACCAGGTCGCACAGGTCGGCATCCAGGCAGGTCTTGAACATCTCCAGAGAAGGAGACTCCACCACCACCCTGGGCAGCCTGTTCCAGTGCTCCGTCACCCTCACCGTAAAGAAGAATGTTTCATGTAAAATAGTTTTATCTAATGGCAGCCACAACCTGAATAAATTCAAAAGCAGTGCTCTCGTTTCATTTATCTGAAATTAATCTCTGCCACACTGCAATTAGCCTTTACAAGTCCTGTATCAAACTTATTTACGAAGAAAAGATTGGGAGCTACTTCTTCATTTTATTGTATTGGAAGTCTTGAAAGAAATTCCAGCTGAAGCCAATTAGAACTGTAAAAAATCTGTAAAATCCTAGATTATGAGTGAAACTACAGGTCATATAACATTATAATGAATATTCCAAAATTTAGTAATTCCAAAAATCAGCTGTATTCTTATACTAATGTAAGTAGTATTTTTACCTGCACAATCACTGATAAAAGCATGCACACTTACAACAAAATTCTGACAAAAACTTCAAATTATTCTTCACTTCCACATGCAATTCTAACCACCATATAGCACTACCTAATGCATTTTAATATAAACAAGACACATCAATAATGAAAAGAAGTTCCTCTCAGCACCTCAGAAAGAAACTTGTGTTGGTCCCCCTTGTTCTTCTGTTCATCATGGATGTGTTCTTCCTTTTTCATAGCAATTCATTGGCTTCAGCAAAGCCAGTTGCTATGCTACAGCACAGATGGGATGCCCCTACCTGGAGAGTACCAAGCAGGGTTCCACTCCTCCTTAGGTTCACATATCTGCCATGTTCTGTATCAACAGATCAATTGCCCTGTATACAGATATTCTAAATGCACCCAGGCACCAGATTGGCTACTGCTGTTTTCAATTTCTTCTGTTCTGGAAGGTGGATGAGATTTTTGGGTACAGCTTTTTACAGGTATCTAGACCTAGGTACATATGACTTAGTTGTTAATGCTGGGTGAACATGAATCTTCATTGTACTGCTTTTTTAATCACTTGCTCTGAGTGACTTGTGCAGAGAAGAAATAATTCTAATCTAAAAAGTGATTATACTTGCTCTAAACAACTTGTAAGGACTTAATTGCAAATGTGTATCAAGATACAATTATCTTGATAAACCTAATATCTTGATAAATTAAAGGAAATGGTACGTGTGGCCACTTGCTCTGAAAACTTCTGTTGAGGAATCTCCTTCAAGTGACAAAACTGCATATAGTTACCATGCTACCTCTCAGGAAACCATTTAATAAGCAAACTAAGAAACAAAATCAAATATTCTGACATATTGCTTCTGGGGAGAAAAAAAAAAAAAAAAAAATATTAAGGTACACCAAAGATGCTTGCTTTCTTCTATGATTTTTGACAGAATTTGAAAAAAAACCACTTAATGTACTTTGATATTCCCTCATCTAGGCTTTGGCTGTAGGGAAAGTTGCAAAACATCCACAGCTTCTTTGGTCAGCTTGTGCCAGTGCCTCACCATCCTCCGAGTAAAAAAAACTTTCCCCTGACATCTAATTTAAATCTCTCAACTTCTGGTTTAAAATCATTCCCCCTTGTATTACTATCTATATGAAGTTTCCCTCCTGCCTGTAAGTTCTATTTAAGTATCAGAAGACTGCTATCAGGACTCTCCTAAGCCTTTTCTTCCCAAGGCTGAACAAACCCATCTCCCTCAGCATCTCTTTCTAGGCTTCAGCCCTGAAAGCATGTCTGCAGCCCTCATGTGGACCCATTCCAAAAGCTCCACATCCTTCTTTCCAGACATGGACTCAGTACTTCATATCATCAGCAAACTTGCTAAGGGTGCACTCAGTCCCACTACCCAGATCATCAATAAAGATGTTGAGAAGAGCACTAGTTCCAAGATACACAGCACTCTTCACTGGCCTCTATCTGGACACAGAGCTGTTGAGCACAACCCTCTGTGCTCTGTGACCCTGATTTAGGTTTTTGAGGAAAAACTTCAAATTACTGATCACTCATTTTCTGAATAAAACCCAGCAAAAGGGTATATTTTAAGATCAAAATTCAAATAAAAAAATCTATATGATCTAAATTTGTAATTTAGTTTCAGACAAGAAGCTTAAACAATTTTCCACAGTGCAGAAGGGAAGAAGACATTTTATTCAAACATGCTTCTAGGTGACATTAGTTCAGTTTAGCAATAAATATTGAGCTATTCCAACAGTAGATTTGATCGAAGCAGTTTAGCAGCCTGATAACTCAATTGTTTTTTATTTAAAAGTTTTGTTGGAATCTTCTTTGAACTAGGAATCTGGAAAAGCATGTCTTCCAGCGTGCATGTGGTTATCCGTCCTGAAGCTTGTAGTTTGGTATAAATATCTCTTAATTTGGCAGAAAAGTCAGGGTTTTTTTCCATCTTTTCCCTGGCTGTGGCCAGCTGGGGAGGGAAAACAATACACTGTCACAATTCAGCCAGCAAAGATCTCAATCAAAAACCGTACTGAAGACAAAGGAAAAAACCCATACCCAGCTTAACATACATAGCTAGTGGAGTGGCTTCTAAGAAAAGGAATTTAAGCAGTACACATACATGAGCAGGCAATATTGGAAATGCACTAGATACCTATGAGGGAAAGTTTATTACATTAAAAACTTTCACAAAGTAGTATAGTCTTATTTGCAGACCTAGAGTGGACTAACACAATTGTTTTCTATTTAAACCCAGGCAACACAAGTGCTTCCCGAAATCTATTTTCCAAATAAGCACAATTATTATTATTCCACATGAAGCTAAAAGTAGAGTTCAAACCAGTAAGTCATACAAAAGAACAATGGAAATTTCAGTAAACTATGCTATACATGGAGTATAAGCTAAAGAATGAATGGATCTGTTAAAAAAATTTAGTGAACTACTGTAAAATGAATGGGCTAGGACAAATGCTTGGTCTTCCTAGGTACTGTTACAAGTTTACAGAAATAAAACACTGAGACATGTAGTTTGTTTGCCACAAATATCCATTAACTACGCTTTGAAAGCCATACCTCCTCTTTACCTACTGCTTATGTATCAATTATTCTGCTATGAAGCAGCACTAAAAAGGTAATTATTTAATTACTAGCACAACCTTAAAATACATTGTTCCATACATGTTCAAAATGAGCACACTAATAAATTTCAGGAAAAGAAGAAGCAGTGCTTTCAAGCTGAAAGGGTTTCACTCATACACACATTTCCTTCTCAGTGACCAGTACTGTAACGGAATCTATCATTTCCTAAATCACACTTCTCTGTATAGCATCACAGATGTTTGCAAATGCTACTAAATAATACGAGTGTGATCAGGACTTTAGTCTCATTTTTACATCAAACGATGCCAGCATATAAAGCAAGGGAATAAATTATTTAAGGCCACTAGGGAACTCTTCATCTTCTCAGTTGAAATTCGAGCTAGATTCTCAATAAAAAGGGAAGTAGACAGCTAAGCACTTTGCCCAACAGCACAATAAACCAGTCAGCTGGTTTGGCATCTGAATGTATCAGAAACAAAACAGTTTTAGTAAGATGTACTCAGAAACCTGAAGCTCTGTAACTCAACTTCGTAGCTTAGCTAAGCACCCAAGACTTCCTCTCAGACTTGCCTTACCACCCCCAGGCCTGCATCCCCAACACACACCTGTGATGACATACTTGCCTGATTCAGTTCATTACTGTATACTTACCACTTGCTCAGAAAATTCGATTTTTTTCACAAAAGGAGGAGTATCTACGTCCATTGCTGCCTCTAAAGTCTTTATTACTTCTTCTAGCAAACCAGATCTGAGCTGGACAAGAACCTTAAAAATAAAATTAAATATATCCACAAAGTAATCATTAGAAAGAAAGCCTTAAAAGAAAATATTTAAGGAAAACATAATGAATGAAAGAATGACCAAAATACTTTTCTAGATGCTGGGCTGATAAAATCCGTTAATTGTGAAGGCAGACAGAATGGTCAATTTCCACATAATTCTTTGTTTTGTTTTGTTTTGCAGCTGAAACTTGGAAAGGAATAGAGAACCTGGAGCCTTCAGCTGCTTTGCACATAAGAGTTGTTTGCCTATTAGAGCATATTTATACTGTAAAACTCTAATACAAAGCAAGCATACTTACTTTAAGATTACTGTATAGTTTATTCTCTGTTTTCCTTATCTGAGAACAATAAAATTGGGCTTGTGCTATATCATCCTGAAAAAGAATTAAAAATAATTAAAAAAAATACAGTTAAATATGTGACACATTCCCACAGTAAAAGCCTAAGTAGAACAAGAAGCTCTTACAACTTCTCACTGAAACACAAAAGCATCTACAACACTTTCACCAGGTCCCACAGCCCCATGTAGCATCCAGCCTGTGAAAGAAATACTCCACACTGGAATTTGCATGTTAGCTAGCTCTCCAGCATAGCAAACAGTATTTTCAAATTTTAGTTCTTAGATCAGCAGACAAATGAATTCATGTAACCAACACCAAGCACAAGTGCACTTTAAAAATAGAAGAATTACATCCAAGCTTGGACTTCGGCACATGTCAGAGTACTTAAATGAAGTGCAGGATGTGATTAGTGGATATCTTATTCTGCCCAGCATTTTTAACTTTTAGGATATGCACACTTAAAGTAGCACATCTGTAACACCAACTGAATTATGTGGACATTTAAACATTACACTGACATTTACAAGGGATCAAGAGACATCTTATTCAAAGCAAGATTAAAGATGCCAATGAGCATGCAGTTTTAGGAATAGTTAAGTGTAATCTGGATCATTAATCTGTTTACAAAACAGTAATTTTAGCTAAGTTTTATATAAAACAAAGTACCAAGAATATTTCATGTTGTTTCAGAGACAGAGATTTTGGTTTTTACCCCAATGTTAATGAGAAGACCAAATCATACCACCATGCAAATGAACAGTTAAATTTCAGTGACATTACTGTTCAGCTGTGGTGTTCATACAGAGATTATGCAAAAAGATCAAAGAATGAATGCATAACAAAGCTTTAACCTCTTATTTCATTCATCCAAAATATCTACCAGTATCAAATCTCTAGTTCTTTTAGACACTCACAGTCTGATATCTCTTTAGATATGCAAGAGAGAATGTTTCCTCAAAACATTTCCTCATAATTTCAGAAGAAAATGTATACTTAAGGATTTCCTAACTCTTATTCTCCTGTTTTTCCTGTCTTTCCTGTTCTTATTCTCCCGTCTTTCACTCTGATCTGCTTCAAATCAATGCTCAGGCACTTGAGATATATGGAAAATGTCACCTTGAAGTCACTTGCTACTAAGGACAGGCCATCTCCAAAACAAAAGGGCAATAGATATCACAGTCCTTGAATTTGCCTCTACAGATAAACATTCTGAAGAGCTTACTGCACAAGTGTTTAAAATTATTTTTATCCTACTTGAAGGAAATCATTACTAAGCATCAACATCTGAAGGACTGGGCCATGGGAATATCAAAAACCACTAGCCCAACTTTCTTCTACTTTGTAAGAAAATTCTGCGTCTAATTGTCAGTGGAAAAATGCATCTGTGTATTAGACTCAAGACAAAGGCTTCAGAATTTTGACATTCAGTTTATGCGGGAGTTACCTATAACCCTTTCTTCAGGGCCATAAAAGTTATAGTACTTAAAATAATTGCCTAGATCAGTTATGCTTCCTCTTTTTTAGCTTTCTTCAGCTGACTGTCATAAAACAAAATAACCTTTTGAGGTATAAATCAAAAGAAGAAGGCACTATACCTGCTTCAAAGCAGATGCCGCAGCAAAGTAGAATGCTCGCAGTGGTAATGTGTCACCTTTTAGCTGTGCTTCTTCAAGCAGTTTTGCAGAGATTTTGCAAGACTCCAGGCTGCCCTATGTAGAAATTTCATACATAAGTTGCCTTTGTCAATCATGTGATCTGAAATTATTGTACTGCAACTGCAGTGACATTCAGAAGGCATTCAGAAGTAAATGCATTGTAAGGCCAGCAAGGCAATCTATGTCTGAACCAAGGAGATTCTGTATTTCCTAAGATACACAACACCAAAAGATGATACTTAGTGATACAGTGCTCAGAAGAGGGTAAAAATAACCACCATTTCATTCCTTTGATTGTTTTGTGTTCTACAAAAGAGACAACAACCCCTGGCACTCAGCTAAAAGCAATTTCAATTTTCCTACCATTCCCAAATCAGGAAAAAGGCTGACTTTTTCTAATTCTAATTCTAAGCCATTCTAAAAGGGTAGTTAATGAAGATCAGTTTTCCCAAACATTAAATTAATCAGCACCATTGTATTACAGAAATCTGCACACAAATAAATTTGAATATTCAGCAGTCTTGAGCCTCTCTTTTCAAGATTACATTTGGCAAGATGCTTCCAAAGTAAACACTCTAATGTAATGTAATCTCAGAAGAGCGGTGGCCAGCAGGGACATGGAGGTGACTGTCCCTCTCTACTTTGCCCTCATGATGCCTCATCTAGAGTACTGTGTCCACATCTGGAGCCCCCAGTACAAGAAAGACAGAGGGCTGTTGAAGAGGGTCCAGAGGAGAGCCACAAAGATGATCAGAGGGCTGGAGCAGCTGCCCAATGAAGGCTGAGGGAGCTGGGCTTGTTCAGCCTGGAGAAAAGAAGACCTCATTGCAGCATTTAAGTACCTAAAGGGAGCCTACGAACAGGAGAGGAATCAACTCTTTGAAAGGGGATAACAGCAGGTTATCTTATGAAGACAGGCTGAGGGAGCTGGGCTTGTTCAGCCTGGAGAAGAGAAGGCTGCGGGGTGACCTCATTGCAGCATTTCAGTACCTAAAGGGAGCCTATAAACAGCAGGGTAATCAACTCTTTGAACTGCAGGACAAGGGGAAATGGTTTTAAGTTGAGGGAGGGAAGATTTAGGTTGGGGGGGGAAGTTCTTTATTATGAGGGTGGTGAGGTGCTGGAACAGGCTGCCCAGAGAGGTTGTGGATGCCCTGTCCCTGGAGGTGTTCAAGGCCAGATTGGATGGGGCCCTGGGCAGCCTGGTCTAGCATTAAATGGGGAGGTTGGTGGCCCTGCGTGTGGCAGGGGGTTGGAGCCTCATGATCCTTGATGTCCCTTCCAACCTGAGCCATTCTGTGATAATAGTTTACATATTTGCCTTTTCCAAGGTGGAAAGCTTGCATTATTCATGAGAAACAATAAATTGCATCAGTGCTTCATCTCCACATTCAGTTAGCAATTAAGTACTCCAAAGGTCAAGAATTACCAGCACAGTTTACTTTACGGGCATACATAACTTGCATCTTATTTGTAGTGAATGATATATGGTAATAACATTAATGTCACTATTTTCAAATGAAGTCTAGAGTAAAAGGTAATGTGTTCATCTGTGCATCATTTCAAAAACCACCAGCTACCAAAAATAATGTTCTTCACAATGGAAATGGTAAAGGGAGCCAATTGGACCCTGAACTATTAAAAACCTTATCTCTATTCCTACTGTTCAAAGTGCCATTCATGTAAAACAGCAGCTGTGATATAAGACTGGGTCATCTTTTGGGTTTTATGGGATACTTCTCCATTTCACTGCTCAATGGTTTGCACAGCTTGTGAAAACACCTTTTGAATGACATAATAAATGTCATGTTCTTTAAAAATTTTGAAACATTCTGACCACAAAAAAAGATAACTATTGCACATACACATTTCATTATTATCAAAAGGCTTATAGCACTTTCCTGCACTAAAAGAAGAACCTCTTTTTTAGTTTGGGTAATAGCAGACCCTACAAATATTTAAAACTTCCCAATGGCTGTCCTCAGAAATACTTCTGTACACTAACTTCGTAGTTAATCCACTAGCAGTAAACAGAGCTTTAAGCCTTGTACATTCTCCAGTAGTGGTCTCTGGCACAGTTCCTTAAAAGAAATCAAGAATTAACCAGGTAAATATCCAGCACTGTTGTTAACAGTACTACTGCCATTGTTTCCAGTATTCAAATTATATATCTCAAAGACATTTCCCTTCAAGATTTTTCCTCAATTTTCTCATGTTGGCAAAGCAAAAGCACTTTGGAGCTTCATGGTGTCTCCTCCTTACTTGGAGTCTTAGCATTCAGCACTAACAGTTGAAACAAGATCAAGCTGTTGAAGGAGCTCTGCCTAATCACCTTCAGCACATAAGGAGTTGTTTTTTTTTTTTTTTTTTTTTTTTTTTCCTTCACAGAATCACCCGGGTTGGAAGGGACCTCAAGGATCATGTAGTTCCAACCCCCCTGCCTAGCAGGGCCACCAAACATACACATTCAGATCAGGTTGCCCAGGACCCCGTCCAACCTGGCCTTAAACACGTCCAAGGACGGGGCATCCACAACCTCCCTGGGCAGCCCGTTCCAGGGCCTAACCACTCTCCTAGTAAAGAACTTCCCCCTAACATCCAACCTAAATCTTCCCTCCTTCAACTTAAAACCATTTCCCCTAGTCCTGCTGTTATCAGCCCTTCTGAACAGTTTACTCCCCTCCTGGGTGTAGGTTCCCTTCAGGTATTGATAGGCTGCAATGAGGTCACCCCGCAGCCTTCTCTTCTCCAGGCTGAACAAGCCCAACTCCCTCAGCCTGTCCTCATAGGGGAGGTGCTCCAGCCCCCTGATCATCTTAGTTGCCCTCCTCTGGACCCTTTCCAAAATCTCAATGTCTTTCTTGTACTGAGGGCTCCACACCTGGACACAGTACTCCAGATGGGGCCTCACAAGAGCCGAGTAGAGAGGGACAATCACCTCCCTGTCCCTGCTGGCCACCCCTCTCCTGATGGAGCCCAGGATCCCATTTGCCTTTCGAGCTGCCAGAGCGCACTGCTGGCTCATATTCAGTCTCTCGTCCATCAGGACCCCCAGGTCCTTCTCTGCCGAGCTGCTCTCAAGGACCACTCCTCCCAGCCTGTACAGGTGCCTGGGGTTCTTCCGGCCCAAATGCAAAACCTTGCACTTTGCCGTGTTGAACCTCATCAGGTTCACCCGAGCCCAGCCCTCCAGCCTGTTGAGGTCCCTCTGAATGGCATCCCTTCCTTCCACCGTATCAACCGCACCACTCAGCTTGCTGTCGTCAGCAAACTTGCTGAGGGTGCACTCAATTCCCTCATCGATGTCATTAATAAAGATGTTAAAGAGCACCGGTCCCAAGACAGACCCTTGGGGGACACCACTTGTTACCGGTCTCCACCTGGACATAGAGCCATTGACCACCACTGTTTGTTTGTCTGTTAAAACAATTGAATGTCAGTTTATGATCATTTCCCCTCTATTTTATGAATTTGTTAAAGAAATTTAGGTTGTATTGATGGGCTGACAGGCTGGATCAGTGAGCTGAAGCTAACTGCGTGACGTTTAAAAAAAACAAGTGCTAGGTCCTGCACTTAAGTCACCATAACCCCAGGCAGCGCTACAGATCTGGGGCAGAACAGCTGGAAAACTGCATGGCAGAAAAAGATCTGAGGGTGCTAGTTGATAGCCAGCTGAACATGATTCAGTAGTGTGCTCAGGTGGCCAAGAAGGTCAGTGGCATCCTAGCTTGTATCAGAAATGGCAAAGCCAACAGGACTAGGGAAATGATTGCCCCATGGCACTAGTAAGGGCCCATCTTGAGTGCTGTGTCTGATTTTGGGTTCCTCATTAAAAGGAAGACATTAAAGCATGTCCAAAGCAGAGCAACAAAGTTAGTGAAGGGTCTGGAGCACAGGTCCTGTAACAAGGACTGGGACTGTTCAGTCCAGGGAAAAGAAGGCTCAAGGGAGCCCTTATCACTCTCTGCAACTTGACAGCGAGGTGAGGGTTGGTCTCTTCTCCCATCCATCTAGTGAATAGGACAGGAACTAATGGTTCCAACCTACACATCAGGGGAGGATCAGGTTGGATATGAAGAAAAATTTCTCCTATGAAAGAGCAGTCAACAATTGGAACAGGCTCCCCAGAGGATTGATGAGGGCAGTGTTCTTTGAGGTGCTCAAGAAATGTGTAGATGTGGCACTGAGGGAAATGGTTTAATGTGCTGATGGTTGGACTACATGATCTTAGAGGTCTTTTTCAGCCTAAACGATTCTATGATTCTAAATAACAATGTGCCTGATTCATTGCTGAAAACAGACGCAGAGACAGTAGTAGAAAGCAAAAGTCTCAGGAACCTCTTCCTCTTCTATATGCTAGGGATCCGAGCCCTCATGCAACAGGCCATGGAAAGTAACATGTTAAAATTTTGGAGATTATGTAAAGCTACCATAGATTGAGTAGACCTCAGAGAAACACAATGGGATTCAGTGAAAGTCATTACTTTTCATAGAGTGGAAGGGACAGAGTGCAGACCACAAAGTAAGTTACAGTCACAGATATTGACTAGGTAGATGCTAGGAGCAAACACAAGCTTATAAACTAGTGTTGCAGCACAGTGTCATCGCATTTCTACATTCAGTATTTCCTAAAAACAGCACACTCTGGATAGAACTGGTAGCACTCCTAAATGAACTGCTGCCACGAATCGCTAGCTGGTTTTAAGTGCAAACTGCTTCCACAATTCTTCTTGAGATCTACCTACTGCCTTAGTCTACAAACATAAAAGCCATATAGTTATCTCTGTTTACCTGACCTAAAAGCAGCTGCAATTCATCAGGACTAAGACTTGCAGAAACACCTCAGAAAGTACTTGAGAATCACCATTTTTGGCTGACTGCTTTTTATCACATGTGCTCAGATTCACTGTAGGTTAACTGAGAAATATGGGAAATTTAGCCTTGTGGAATCATTTTGCTTCAGCCAGTGTCTCTTTCAAAAAGCATGGTTAAATTGAAAAAGAGTTTTCTACTATGTTTGGAAAGGGCCTGTAAATACTTCAAATTGCAGAATTGATTCAAATCTGGAGAGATATATAAAGAAAAATGTTTGGCGGACTCTCTTCACTACAGATGGGAAGCTACTCTAAGAACTGTTATAGAACCTATGTAGCCTAATTCCTTATTGTGCTCACAGTTTTTCTAAATGTACATTTAAGGTTTAGGGGAAGCCTATCTCTTGCTGAAGCATTCATTTATCTTTCTTTTCTTGACTCAGCTAGCATGTTAGAACAGATTACCTTTGAGAACTTTAATCCCTGTCAAATTTGGGTGCAATTGTAAAAATGGTCCAAGATTTACTTGGAAGAGAAATGGGAGAGAGTTATCTGTCAAACAGTATATATCATATATATCCTATCTCCCAAAGAAACCAGACTATAAATCTAATATTGTGGCTGTACACCTTGGCACAGTCCTCAGAGAAAGAATGCTAACAGTTAATCAAAGGCTGTATCAGATTTATTTCTTAATGTTAACATCCTTTTAATTCTTTTAGAGATATGCTTTGTGATATTAGCTGGTATCGGAAGACATATATGTACAAAAGATCATGAACAATGAAGCGATTTATGACTTAATTGTGTCTAAAATACTTGCATTAGATATGAAATCATGACTGGGAACATATGAAAATGTCAAAATTCCAAAAAGGAAGACACAGAAAAGGCATTTCAAGTACTTCATCATGTTAATTGAAAATATTTACCAATTTGTAGCATACTGCAAATGCCAGTAAATAGGTTTCTTTGTTGAAAGGTATTCCTCGTGTTTTCATTTCTGCTAGGACTTCCAAGGCACCTGCCAAAAAACACAGTCGTGTTACTCAATTCAGAAATTTAATGCTATATGTTTAATGACTTGAAATAATCTCAGCACTGTGTGCGCTCAGGAACTTTACTTCAAAATCAGAGTGCAATCTGACATCTGTTAACTTTTTACAAATTAATACATTTTAAGAACCTTAACAGAGGATCAATTGGATGAGACACTGCTTCAGAGAAAGGAAGCTTTCAGTCTACACTAGCACAGTACAGTCTATACAGCACCTGACTTTACTGTTCTATTATCTTCACACAATCCTAAAGCAAACGTCAGGATAATTTACAAAGCCACTCTTTTTTTCCTCCTAGCAGTCCAGAACAAAGACAAATCACACAACAAAAGCTTCAACTACTTTCAACCTAATGCTCCTACTAAAAACGTAACCTTCGTTACACTGCAACACTGCATTCTGGTTCAGATCTAGTTTCTTTAAGGATGATCCAGTCTAAGCCTTCAGGACAACTATTGAGCTGATTTGCCAAGCAGTGAAAGACTAAGTGCTGCACATCCAACAAATTCCAAAGAGAGTGATTTGGTTGGAAAACTTATTCCATACTCTTTTCAGTCAAATCAGTTGATTCCCTGTCATATCATCAGAAAAGACCAAACTGTGATTTTATGCACTTGCCTGAGCTTAAGCCTTACGAGAAGTGGCTGAAGGAGCTGGGATTATTTCCTCTAAGAAAAAGAGGCTCAGGAGAGACCTCATTATAACTACCTGAAGGGAGATTGAGGTAAGGTGGAGGGTCAGCCTCTTCTCCTGTGTAACTAGTAATAGGAATAGAGCGAACAGCATCAAGTTGCACCAGGGGAGATTCAAGTTGAACATTAAGAAAGACTCCTTCTCTGAAGGCATGAACACTGGACAGCACAGGCACTGGGATGGGCTACCCAGGGAAGTGCTGGAATCATCATCCCAGATTGTGTTCAAGAAACACTTAGATGTTGCAATGAGGGACATGGTTTAGCGGAAAATACTGGTCACTGGATGATCTTGGAGGTCTCTTCCAACCTTGGTGATTCTATGAGCACAGAACTGCTAGAAAAATGTGTTGGAGAACTTACTGTTCCGAAAACTGTATAAAACAAACATAGAATAGGGAGACACACATGCATACACACACACAAAAACAAAACTACAGGAAATTAGAATCCAGAGAGGAGTTAAGCTTTTAGAGAGCTTTAAAGAAGAATGTTCCAATCATAATTCCACATGACTGCAAAACGGTAAGAGTGCCCTTCCAAGTATGAAACAGATAAAGTCTTCCATCTTTATTACACAATACAGTACAGCTATTTTGCATCTATACTGATTTACATGATGTTTGGTCTTCTAAAATCTTGTCAGTACTTCATATTGATAAAGCCAATTAATATTTATACACATACTCATAGTGAGAAGTATGCTCCTCTAAGTGCGTTTGCAATAGTAAACTCAGTACTTACTTTTGTAATGACCCTTTTTAAACAACATAGTCATCAAAATATGGAACGATGTACTCTCTGAGAAAAAACCATGCAAATTCTGTAGAAAAACATACAAAGAGTGAGTTTTAAAGAAAGTTAGAATAAAGTAAATGAGCATTATTATGGTGCACAGCATTTATCAAGTCTTCCCATTGAAATGAGCTGCATTTTTACAAGTTGAGTATTTAATTATTTCAGTTCCCTGACTCCTCTGTCAGGTAACTTCTAAACTAGCAGTATCTCAGTATACTCAACAGCGCACTTAGAAATTAAACATATTTACAAGAGATTCATACTTCTATGCTTTTTTCAGTGACAGACTGTGACCTTTAAGTTAATGCAAGCAGAAGTCTGACTAATTGCTACTCCAAAAGCTTAGCAGATATGCAGCTGAATAACTGTATCTTTGGGGTGAAGTACCACTCATACTAAATAAATTTCAGCTAATCACAATATCAAATGGTAAATAGATCCACACTAGGGCTTAGGTCATGACAAGCATAGTAGCAGAACAAAGAGCAAGTATATTTTACATTCCACAGCATTCACTGCATGGTATGACAATATGAATAGCCAGATGAAATGTCAAAGACATTATGATAATTTTCTGAAGCAGGGTCTTAAGATGTGTTACAGTACATTATCATCCATCAGTGACCAAGTCCTGTAAGTACTACAGGACTCATCTTAGTGACTGATCTCATCTATAGCCAAATAACACCTTCATATACTTACACATACCTAACCTAGGAACAGTAGGCCAAGCAATACTTTTCCCATTTTCAGTAGATATATCCTTACCTTGATTCCTTATCATATAGCTGACTTACCACTAGCCCCCAGTTTTGAAAATAGAACATTCTTGCACAGAATCATCTACATATATTAGATATAGGGTACAAACAATATTTTGTCATAATAATGCACACAGCATTTCAGAGATGTTCAAAACCAAGTCCTTAAGTTTCTTCAGCACTTCAGAGGGAGTCTGAAGTACAGATTAACAAGGTAAATCTGCTGGTGTAAACAATCTAAGGAATTTAAGCAAACTGCTACTGAATAAAAATTCAGAAGTGATCACTTCCAAGAATTATTTATACAGGATGGATATATGAAATAGAGAATGCGGGAAAATATGCATCAGAGCTTTTTTGAGGAATTATGCTCAAATCAATATTCTTTATTGAAATGATGCAATTACAAAGAAGTGCGATAATACAAAAGTTAGTCAAATTAACATTTACTTTTAATTACTGTTTAACTTTCAAACTGTTTTTTTTTTTTTTTTTTTAAACAAAAGCTATATAAACAGTGTTGTTAATGTGATAGACATCTTTGCTGTTGCAACAGATATACAGTGTACTTCAAGTTTCTGAGGTCATGCAAAGCACACGAATTACTCACACTGAAGTAGTAGGTAACAGTGATATTAGTGAAACACATAGAGGAAATTACCTGATCTTTGATAAGTTCTACTGCAGGTGTTTCAAGGTCTAGCTCAAAACATAACCTCATAAAGAGGGGTCCAAATTTAAAACCATGCAGGTCTGTGATTCCACTCTGCTCATGGTACCTGTTAGAAAGACTCAAAAGAGTAAATCACACAACACATAGAATTTGCCAAGGGAAAACAGCTTTAAACAGGCAGCACAATCTGCATGTGCAGTGACAGACACATTGCTTTTCTATCTTCAGTAAGTGGCATTTAGATAAATGAGGAAATATTTTCTGGAAAAAAATGTAATTTTGACTCAACTAATAAAGTGAAGTAGCAACATGAAAATTATTCTATTTATAGTGAAGACATTCATATCCAATTAAGTTATAGAATGCATCCTCTTCACCAGAATTGCCAGCTACTTTGCTATCTATTCACAGAGCAATTGCACAGGAAGTTGCAGTGGTTCATTTTGGCAGTGGTACCTGCTAAAACATTTCAACCTTTTCTAAGCCAAACTAATTAAAAATTTTTTTTTTTTTTTTTTTTTTCTTCTTCCCAAAACTTCTGCATGTAATTGCTGGGAAGGCTTTCATTCACAAATCCTCCTGACCTGCCACTGATGTTTCCAGACCAGTTTATAAACAGAAACATCTTAGCTGGAAGATGCCTCTGAGCACACCAGTACCTCCCAGCTTACAAGTGAAGTTTCTGTGTGACTCACTTTTTACTATATACAGCAGAAACCAGTTCATTCCCATAGCTTGACTCTTCTTTGATTGAGAATCTCTGAAGGGTTGGAAGATCCAAAGTAAATGAAAATGCAGTCTTAGCCTAATGGAGTAAATGTACAAATTGTCCCCGAATTAGGGCAAACCCTCACTTGCAGACATAACTTAAGATGATCTAATAACAAAACTGTAAAATAAAAAGAGAAAACAATGTTACCTGGATTGTTACAAGTACCTGTAAATAACTTTTTTGGCTAGCTCCACATCAGATGAAGTCTGACATAAGTGCAGTAAAATTTTTAATTCATTTTTGAGAATAATTCTATTTTCCTTTAATTTTTCTTTAATATTTTTGAAATATGGATCTGAAAATGAAGCACATTATAAAAGCAGTCTACAGACAATTCCATTATTTATGTTGCATATCTCCTACTTGAAACAGAGACTCAATGCAGCAAAAAGCCTGTTTTTTCCAGTATAACTATTATACTGCTATAACTATAATATTATAACTAAAATAAATAAATAGATCTCACATATTTTTTGTAACAGACTAGTTATTAAGGCTTTTTTTCCCCACTTCTAATCCAAAATCAATTACAAGCCTTATTTACTTCTTTTCATATTTCAGTTTCTAGCCTAAATACCAAGTATAGAAACCATGTGAACATACATTGTTAGCACTCTGTTTTCATTAGTTATCTTCAGCTACTGCTTGTACAACAACAAAAAGGTGAATTGTTACCTGTAAACCCAAATATGTGGCTTCTGCTTAGGTATAATATGAAACATGTCCAATATGTCATTATCACAGCAAAATAATGGCATTATGACTTATCAATGCCTGATTCAAACTCTGCTATTACTTGGTATAGAAAAACAATTATTTCAATTTTGCTGAACTCTATTTCAGATGACTGGTTTATGTAGAACTAAATTTGATATCTGTCCTTTTCTTGGCACTGAAAAAAAAAAACCAACTATATCATTTGGAAGAACTGCCAAAAGTTTGTTATCACCAAACACCTACACATGATAAAAAAGGTGCATTAGATTTTAAGGATGGATTTATGTTTATATTTATCCTCTCTCTAAAGTATAGAGTTTACACACACTTTAAACTAGCATGACAAAGTCTGTATCAAGGAAAATCCACCATCCTTCCTCTCTGATCAGTTGAAGGAACCTGAACTCGTTTTTCATATTCAGAGTTTAGAGACATAATCTAGGCGTAAAACTGAGAGGTTATATGATATAAACCAAACATAAAAAGCTAAGGGAATGAACTCAATAACTTTACAGAGCAGATTAAATCAATTACTGGCATAGGCCTGCTCTGGACTGGTAAGTAGGTATCAGGCTTTGTGTTAACCTCCTCTACTGAAGATGTATTTGAAGCACAATTTGTAGACTAAGCAGTACTTTACATTAGACTACATGATAAAAATGGAAATGCAAGGGCACAAACATTTCAGGTCCTTTTCTAATGTTCCTCTACATTTTTCAAGATGACATAACTCACACCATTCTTCAAAGCTTCAGATCTGAAACTTTAGCTGCAAACAACTTGCAAGAGGAAGATGCAAACTATTCCTTTCATTGTAGTCAATTTTCTGTATATAATGGCTTTCACCATCTTCTTTCCAGTACTCACATTAAAATTACAAAGGTTCTTATCAAGGAAATATAAATACCTTTATTGCCATGGAATTCATTTCTAATTGCCTCTTTTGCCTGCTGAAATTCTTGTAACTTTATACTATCTTCTGTTAGCAGATACCGTTTACCTGCCATAAGAAAAATAAAGAAGTTTAAGTTTTACATTCTACTAACTGCTTTGATAATGCAGAACTTTGCAATTATAACTTACAGCTTTTAACTATTGTATGATACCAAATTATTGGCAGCACAACACTAAAAGACTGCAAGAATTGCAATTGCTCACATTGCTGAGAAAACAAACAAAAAACCAACCAGCCACTACATCATAGCTTTCCAGTATTAATATCAACAAGGTTAAAAAGGCACGTATTTATTGGATGTGCAAAATAAAAGCTAGAGATGTTCCCCTCTTGCCTAACTAAGATACAAGTGGATTCTGCACAAGAATCCTGCTTGCCTACTTTTGTAAGGATCTGCCTTGTTGTCTCTCTGCTGCTAAGAACACCCTGGCAGCACAACTGCCATCATCACTGCAGTATGCCTGATGCTGGCTGCCCCTGTTTCTGTGAGAAGACAAAAAAGGAACATGCAAAGATTATAATTTGCAAAGCAGTAATGCTCAAGAGACCCAGTGAAGCTGTGGTACAGGCAGACACCAGAGGAATACAAGCACAGGTCCAGAATCAGAAAGCTAATTCTGGGTGCCAATCTCAGACAAAGGGTTCTGCAAGCCTAAGAAAGGTGTCATGCAAATGCCATTTGTCAAGATCTTGCTGTCACAAAGCCAGTTCTCCAGCAGCAGATTCCTATTTGTAGCAAACAATCTGGTAACAAAGAATCTTTGCAGCAGTTCACATGGTCACAATAGAATCATAGAATGGCCTGGGTTGAAAGGGACCACGATTATCATCCAGTTCCAAACCACCTGCCATGTGCAGGGTCGCCAACCACCAGACCAGGCTGCCCAGAGCCACATCCAGCCTGGCCTTGAATGCCTACAGGGATAGGGCATCCACAGCCTGCTGGGCAACCTGTTCCAGTGTGTCACCACCTTCTCTGTGAAAAACTTCCTCCTAATATCTATCCCAAACTTCTAACCCCTCCAAGTCTTCTGCTTGTGAAAAAAACGACTCTTAATCAAGAGGGTAGGAGGAAGTACTGACCCAGGGAAGTTACACATCAACTTCACATGTGCCCAGCAAGATGCAACAAGCCATACAACCAACGTTTGTTTTCTGCATGAGAGATGATAACAATGTGCTGATCAGAATCCACAAAGCAGCACACTTACCTCTTAAATTTAACCGGAGGATTACCAGAGGGTAAAACAGGCAGGAGTTACCCTAATTTGCCCCGCCTCGTGGGAAGCCCCGTTAGGCCTTCACAGGCAGCCCGTGCATCTCAGGGAGCGGACAGGTGCTGTGCGGGGAGCTTTGAGCAGCGGAGCTCTACCTCTATCCAACTCAGCCCCCCGCTAAATCCACCGCCAGGCGTAACGGGACTACAACTCTCGACGTGCAGACTGCTGGCAGCGCCCGCCAGGCATGCTGGGAATTGTAGTATTCCAACCCCCCCCGTCTCCCCGTCTCCCCGTCCCCCCGTCCCCCCCTCCCCGGTGACCGGCGCGCCCCGCGCCGCCTACAATTACCTGCGGCCACGCAGCCGCGGCAGCCCGAGGCGGACAGGCGAACCACCGAGCGCCGCACCACCGCCCGCATCGCCCGCCACGACCCGCCGGAAAGCACCGCCGCCATCTTGTTCTCCGGCCTGGCGGGGGCGGAGCGTTGGCGGGCCGGCCCCCTCCCCACCGCCTCCTTCCTGGGTGCCATGGCTGCCGCCGTGCTCGTGCGAGGCGCGCTGCGGGGCGGGAAGGTCCTCGGCGCGGCGGCAGGTCGGTGGTGCGCGGCGCGGCGCGGTGCGGTGCGGTGCGGTGCGGCGCGGCGCCGAGCTCTGTCGGGCCGGGCCTGGCCTCCGTGGGGGCCGATGGCTGAGAGGGCTGTGGGATATGGTGCAGGGACGGGCTATGCGCGGAGGTACTCGCAAGACGCCGGGACTGGGGCAGCTTTCGCAGAACGTGAGGGACAGAGACGAGTTCTCTGTTCAGATGTGCGGCTCCCAACCTGTCTGCCTATATGGGACGCGGATATCCGTGCGGGGCGGAGGGCAGTCCACCGAGCCTGAGCAGAATCTGACGAGTGAGGGGGCAGAAGTGTAGTCCAGGCCGATGGTTTTGAAAGGCTGTTTTTGCTTTAAAAAAAAAAAAAAAAAAAAAAAAAAGCCACCTGTGTGAAGGAATCACAACGTTGGGTAATTCTATGGCGTCCTTCCTGTAAAAGTCTGGAGTTATTTCTTTATCTTCCTTTAGCCAGTTCTGTCCATTGTGCATCTTCAGGACCTTATCATCTGTCAGTGATGCTCAAACATGGCCCATGTTCCTCCAGTGGAAGCATTTATTTTGCTTCAGAAAGGAAGACAGTCTTCAGAAACTTTTAGATATGAAAAGTATCTGGAAAAAAGTTTGTGAACCCTGTGGATCACAGGAGCTGCAAGCAAAAGAGTTGATCAAATGTGTAATATTTCACAGATGAAAGTTCAGCTTTCATTTCCAGTGAGAAAGCTTTAAGGGTGGAGAAGAACATCAGCCAAGAACAGAGAAACCTTTCTGTGCATATTTGCCACTTATGCCTACATCTAGCTAAGCTCCGACATCTGATGAAAAGGCCCATGAGCACAAGAAGTTGTCCTTTATTGTTCATAATTTCCCACCTTATGAAACATTTTCTTAAATGCACTGTTCAGTTTTGGAAAAAAGACAGTTGTATGCTGGAAAAATCTTTTAGGGGGAAACTCCTCAGTTTGAAAAATAACAAGGTAATGGCATTTTAAAACAAACGATGCTGCTATCGTACAGTTTAATGCGTTTGAGTCAGTGAATGTGATAAAGGTACTTGATAGAAAGTTTATATGCTCGCTTAGATAGTCAACCTGACTTACACAGTGATTTTTTTTTTAAGGTAGAAGATCTCTTCTTTCTGCAGCATATGTGGACAGCTCAAAATGGGAAAACAGACAAAAAGAGGAGCATAACCTGGGTGAGAAAAGTTTCTTTATTTTTCCACCATTTTGACAATTGCACCTGAAATAATTTTAGATTACCTCATCACTTATAAATCAAAAAAAAAAAAAAAAGGGCCAAAATGCTTCAGTGATTCTGTGTGAAAATCGGCCTAACGCTATGAATGCCTTACGTATTCAACGCTGTAATTCTTAAAGAAAAGACTTGTCCATTTACACAATGTTTGGTTTCTACAAGCTTTTTTATTTTTTTTTCCACAAAATCCAGACTTTTTATGAATGTCACGTTTTTGTGTGTGAAATCTATAACAGCTGTTTCTGACTACAACTGTTTTAGTTGTAATGCATTGTAAAAGAGGCTCATTCAGTAAGTATTAAAGGGCTCTAAAAACCTTCTAAAGTGCTTATTTAATTAATATTTTCTTCATAATTTTACAAGAGGGAGAAGTACACTGTATTTGTTAACTGTATCTCAAATTATGAATCTGAAAGAGGAATCAGGAGGTGAAATTTGAGGGCTTTTCTCAATCAGGAGTACCCATGAAATTATAGTATTTTTAGTGCAGGAATCTATTTGTTATTTGCCTGTAAAGAGGCAAACTGATTTGTCAGTGTTTTATGGTACATGGACCAGAACAGCTGGTAGGGGCTGATTAATATAGCTTGGATCTAGTAGTTCCTTGAAAATCTTTATTGTCAACCAACACGTGGTGTTCAGTCTGTATTTGCAGACATTGACGCCCCCATTGCATTTGAACCTGTCACTTGCAGATAGAATAGAATTAATATTTTGACCAACTTTATAGACAATACTAATCTATTGTAGAGGAAAACGTCATATAACTTCTTGTACAGTCCATGTTTGGCCATTTCCAGGCCTAGCAAGACCTTACAAGCACAGTTTTTGCTGCTGCTCTGCCAAAGATCTTGATCCAAAGCAGATACTTGCAATGTGGACTATGTAGAACTACTTTGCATTTTCATTCTGTTAATTCAGTGTCAGCTGTGTTAGCGTTTTCCAAGACTAGGCACACTAGAGATGTTGGCTCTGTTGCTCTCAGTTCCATGTTGTGCATACAGTCTTCTGTGTAGTAAATGGTGATTGTAGCTGGTGTGAATTCTTTGTGTTGAGGAGATACTGCTTTGTTTTTATTCCATAGTTTCAGAACTGTTATTCTGCAGAACTATGGTATGAGAATGTACTGATGGGGAAAAAACAGGTATTTTTGATTTAAAGATGAAGGTGTTATTTAAATACATATAAAGCCAGTTTCTGATGGAGTGGTGTGCTGCCATGTCAAACTCACTTACTGCATCTATATAAGAGACATATTACAGATTTACTTCTTTGTAGTATCTGTTTAGCAATCCAAGCATTAGCAGCCAACTCCAGCACAGAAAAAAATGCAGGAAAGAAAAAGATTGTATTTTCTGTACATGGAATATATTTTTAAAAATGTAAGTACTATAAATGTCTTATTTTGAAATTTACAAATGTGTGGTGATAGGAAGATAGGGGTTTAGAAGAAATTTGAGCTGTACATACTGAAAAATAGATAGCGACAGAACAGGAGGCATGGCTGGACTTTGATTGCATAGTGTTTCAGTTGGTTTGTTGCTAAACAAGGGTAAAATTATGTAATAGCAGGTATCCTGATGAGAAAGATTGCAATTATCCAAACCTAAGAGGTCGGCAAAATTCAAGTGAGATCGATAATGGTTCTTTTTTGTTTGTTTTAAAAAAATCTCCTGGTACCTGAAATGGCTTATCTGAAACACCAGGTGGCAGCGCTTCCTTTGCAAACTCCCGTTGTTTCCAATTGAGGTAGTCTTTGGTACAAGGCTGTGGATCTTTCCAGAAGCTGCCAGGGATGTGGATAAACAGAGAAATGTGAAACATAAGCTTTACTCACTTCAGCCTTCCTTCATGTTTTTCTTTCTGAAAAACCTGGGGCTCAGTTGAATGATGCTGTCTCATCTGTGGGTTTCTGACCTGTCCTGGGCAAGTTCAGGGAGTTAAGGTTAGCTCATGTTCTGTGACCTTATGTTCTAAAATCATTAAAATTCTGCATGTGAACTGTCCCAGTGTAGATGTGTATGTAACAGTCTTGAAATTAAGGCTTCTTATTTATTGGAATTACATTGTCCTTATATACTTGATGTTTCCTGAGGTGGACTTTTCATCTTTGTGAGCACCTAGATAAAAGAAATGCTAGACTCAGGAGTTGAATATGGCCTACAGTGGTTTTAGACATCACCTTCCAGTTTTCAGTGAGGTGTTTAACAGGAGTTGTTCTGGAGTAGATAATTATGCCCCAACCTGTGCATCTGTCAGATCCCTGTTGCAAATGCAGGAGATTTCTGATTGAATACTTTTCTGAAAACACAGATGGTGAATGTTGGCTGATAGTTGGCTTGATATGTTTAGGTGAGAACCTAGCCATTTCCTGTCAAGTTGACGTGGCGGTAGCATTTCTCTTCTCTTATTTTTATCACTGCTAGAAATGCCCTTGTAGTCTTTACCTGTGTGCTCCTTCTTGAGTGCTGGAGAAACAGGAAGTGCAAAGTGAAATATGGATACTTTCTGTAAGGATGTTTCCACAGAAAATGCTTTACCATGTAAAGGTTGATCTGCTCGCTTAGTGGCTTTGTAGTGTTATATGGTTTTGATGGCCTGTGTCATTTCAGCATCCCATATTGTATTTTGCAAGAGCTGCTCCTTGCCTTGGCACCTTTGCTCTCAATTTCCCTTTCATTTCACGTTGATGAAATACTCTCTTAGTTGGAGATAAGCTGCTTGTCAAAGGTGATGTTTTGGTGTTCCTGAGAATACTTTCAAGTGTCTTAGGAGGGAAGGTGTTATGTAAATACAAAATTAATGGTATGCAGCAGACAGTGGCATTATCCAAACTGAAGAGTCAAGCAAGATTTCTCGTTTATTGTAGCAAAAAGTATTGCATGTGCCTTGTAATTTTAGAGAGTAGCTGTAAGATTAGGGTAGCACTGCATACAGTTTGTAGTGTTAGAACGGTATACCTCTCAGTGTTAACTGGTGGTACAAGAACAATTTAAATTAACTTTTTCTATGGTTACTGGTACAGTGCTGCTTTCTGTCCTTTCCAGTATTGCCAGAATAAGTGGTTTGGTCATTTCTGATATGGCACTCACTTCAGGGGTTGAGGTCAGATGATATTTATGGAAAATGATTTGTAACAAGCCAAGCCATCAGCTCTTGCAGTGCAGCCGATGGAACTTTGTGTCATGCAACGCAAAGAAGAAAAAGAGGTGAAAGTGATACAGATAATAAATATATTGGATTCCTGTGCATGGAAAACTGAAGGAAGAGAGTATGATTGGAGTCTCTAAATATTATAGATTGAATGTCATCAGTTCTCGTCTAACAGCTGATGCTGAACAGTTTAGTCTCTGAGTCATTAGTTTCTGGTAATAGTACAGAACTAAAACTATAGATTAAATTCATGAAGTTCAGTGTTAATCTACCTGTTCCGCAGACAAAAGCTTAAAATTCCTGTATGGCCAATTTAATATTGTTAGATGACTGCTGAAGCAAAATGCTATTAAGTTAATAAGGCACTGGCACAGGGCCCAGTTTGATTAACAGAATTTCTTCTGACCTGTTGTTTGTCACTGTAGGGTGTATGAGGATGGTATGGCTTGCTTTTGTGTTTCTTTGTTTTACCAAAGAAGAAAGGACGAGCACCAGAGGCACTGTCCAGCATGTGTGAAGCTCGAAAGCAGACATAAATTATCAGGACATCTGCTTAGGCTTTTCAGATGAGTTATATTCGTTACCTCATCCAAGACATTATAAGGTTGAGAACCTTTCCATAAATCATTTCCTGTTGGAGTATTTAAAATAACTTAAAATATTATTTTTATACAACTTCAAAATGAAATAAGGAATCAGTTAATTTCATGGAATCCTTAGAGTTGGAAGGGATCTTTAAAGGTCATCTAGTCCAGTTCTGCTGCAGTGAACAGGGACGTGCACAGCTCAGTCAGGTTGCCCAAGGCCTTATCCAGCCTTGCCTTGAAAATCTCCAGGGATGGGACATCAATTTCATCTCTCAGCAACCTGTTCTTAGTGCCTCCTCATCCTCACTGTAAAAGACTTTTTCCTTATATCTAACATAAATCTCCAACCTCCTTAAGCTTGAAAGCATTTCCCCTTGTGTCACAACAGATGGTACTAAAGAGTGTCCCCTTCTTTCCTGTAGCTCCCCTTTAAACATTGAAGGGCTGTTATCAGGTCACCTTGGAGCCTTCTGTTCTCCAGGCTGAACAGCCCCAGCTGTTCCAAGTTACGCAATAACTCTGGAAGTTTTTCTGTAATATTGGTTAATTAAATATACTATTCTTCTTTTTTTCTCCAGCTGAATTAGCCAACTTAATGGACAGAACCTATGAAAGAAAGCTGCCTGTCAGCTCTTTGACAATAGCCCGGGTAAGAAAATTATTTCCAATCATGAAGTGATGGAAATGACAATGATGGAAATGACAATGGAATGCTTATGAAATCGAGGGAGCTCAGAGGATATAAATGATATCACCTCTGCTGTGAACTGTGGGATCATAAATGTCTTGTTATACTGTTCAATTGCTGTATAAAACTGTTTTATTGTTTCTTTGAGTTCATTAGTTAGCACCTGGACTGTTGAGTCTTCAAAGCAGAAATAGAACTTTTTCTCAGTAAAGCTAGGTTTGACTTTGTTAGTGGGCTACAGTTTTTCATAATACACATTTCCTCCCTTCCTGTGTTTTCTGTATTTATTAGTGAGAGCTTATAATATCCTGTAAGGTACTTCATAAGAACCCAGGCTGCTAAGGAAATGCAGTGTGTTAACATACTGCCTACATTCTGAATCACCACTGCGGTAACGTTAGCACTATTATCCATAGAGTCACAGAACAATTTGTGCAGTTACTGAACGTCCTTGATTATTGGCTCTGAAACTATCCATAGAGGAAATGGATGTTCTTCTCCTTTTTACTGCTTAATCAGATTTACTTTGTACCCTCCTCCTGTTCCTGCTTTGGGCTGACCTCTGCGCTGGTTAAGTAACATTTTCAAATTTTCAAACAGCCTCCCCTTCTAGTAACTGGTTCTCACATAAAATTCAGATTTTCTAATGAAATGAATTTTCTAATAAAATGAAGTACACAGGCATACTGTTGCCACGCTCAGAGATGATCTATGTATACATATATATATGAAGAAAGTTAAGAAACTAAAAAACAAGCACCAGTCGGCTTAAACTGTAATTTTTAGCTTATTCTTAGGTTAAAAAGAAGCTCTGACCTTCCTTACTTGTTTATGTATTCTGAGCTAAATAGATTGTATAACTTTATGCTCATGTTGAACATACCAGAAAAGAAGATTCACTGTTGGCATAGGAGGAAGTCTGATCAAAAACTTTGCTTTTGTAGTTGATAGCACTGGGAATTTTGTGAGGGTTTATGTGGGAGGAAAGTTGTGCTTTGCAGCTTGGCGGTTGATTTTTTTTTTCTTACCATTATTTGTATGTGTGGTAAAACAGAAGATGCCATCGTCCTTCAGAATTTGTAGTGTGAATGTGCAAAACAGGCAAAGGGGAAAAGAAAGCTTTTTAGAAATAGAGCAAGCGAATGTTAAGACTCACTGAAAATTGGAAAAAAAAAGTTAGAAATTGAATGCACGCTTAAGGGATGTGTTTTAAGAAACAAACAAACAAACAAACAAACAAGCAAAATAGTGTGTACTGTGCTGCAGGGACATGGTTCTCTGATTGTCCCGTGTGCGATACGTAGCATTGCTTATAGCTTGGGGAGAGTTGGCTGAACTTAGAAAGATTTTACTTTCTGCAGCCTAGAAGAAACCTGATTAGGAGCAACTGAAGACTTGAAGATGTCCATTTTTTTCAGATACCTAAATATGCAGAACAAATTTGTTGTGTGTATCCAAGTGACATTTTCTTCTAATATGCTAGATAAGTGCTGCTTCTTAAGCTTTTATTTCTTATTTTTTAACCAGTTTGTTGACAACATTTCTTCACGAGAGGAAGTGGATCAGGCTGAATATTACCTTTACAAGTAAGTGTCTTTACTAAAAACATAATCTTTGAAAAATACAAATAAATATCATAAAGTCTTGACCTTTTAAGACTGTGACCCATTTATGTGCTGTAAAAATACATGTGCTTGCTATCTTTCAACTCACACCCAAGGGCCTTTTTGATAACTTCCCCTTTGTTTTGGCTATTTTCTTTCCAGACCTCTGCCATTAAGTTCTGCCAGGCATGTTAGTCTGAGCTGCTGAGCAGCTAAAACTACTTCCAGCGATGATTTTAATTACAGATGCTGGTGTTATAAGGAATTCCATCTGTTTACAGTATTTCCTTCTCTAGATTTTTTTGTCTTTCAAGTGATAATTTAATTAAAATTGCTATATGCATTCTGTAAATGTAGGAAAACTAGCTTGTTTTCTCAGAATGAACGTAACTATAAACTGGATTGCTGTGGTCATGATCAAGATAGCAAGGCTAAACAGAATATGGTTTTGTTGCTTTTAAAAAAAAATCTTCCTTGTTCTCTCTGTCCCAGATATTAACTTCATTGCAGGCATTGTTAGGGTTTTCTGCAACTGATTTGTGTTGCTGCTAGTATCAGGTTGAACGCTTGCTTGCTTCAGATTGATACATCTCAATATCGACTTTGAGAGGGCAGTAAATCTCACTGATCTCTAAAATAGATTAGTACTTTCATGGATGATTACATATACATTTTGAGACATAGATTTCCTCATGGAGAAAGTAACCAGTATTATCAAAGTGAATGAGAAAGCATGTTTACAAACAATGCCGTGTGGTTATATGTAAATAACAATTGTTGTTACTTTAATGAAGAAGTTTATGGTATGGATGCTTTAGGTAAACTCATAGTTGTAAGTGCATGAGTGCATGGTACTTAAGATTTCTGTGATCTTCTGGTATTTCTGGGCAATAACTGAACCTCAGCTTCAAGCTGTATTTAAAAGAGTCCACGTTGCTATTACAAGTGATATCTTACAATGAAAAAATAAAAGGAAGAATCTTTTATAAAAAGTGCAGGTTAGGGAAGCTTCAGTTACTTCTGGACCAAATTTCATTTGTCCTGTCATATGAAATTTAGAAGTCATTCTGGGATTCTTCAGCAGGCCCTGGAGAGAAGAAAACAGGGAAGTCAAGTCTCTTTAAGACTTTTTTTTTTTAATTATTACTATTTTACAGATGCACTGTTAATATCTTGTTTTAGCATTCTTGAAGCTTATTACATGAAAAGAACCACAGAGATTCCAGTTCTCACTGGTTGAGTTGGGGCATCAGGGCAGACAAGAGGAAAGTTTGATGGTTTAATTTCTGAAAGTAAAATCCTGATAGTGGAATTAGATGTTCATTTGTAATGTATCTTAGCAGCTTTTTCTTTCTTCTTGAAAACAGGAAGATGAGAGGGTGGCAAAAACTTAGAAATACCAAAAATCTTCTGTAGTAAAAGGAAGAAAATAGAGTGGTGAACTCTAGCATAAGTATCTTCCTCCCTCTCCATCTATGGCTGGTTAGTACCTCAGTTTAAAATATAGGGCTTTTTTTTAATCTTTAAGAGCACTTTGTAAAGTAGAGGTTTGCAGTTCAAAAATTATTGCAGTTATTTACAGCTGCTCTAGGATGTAATTCTCCTGCAGTTAGTAAGATTAGTTACGTGTGCATCAAGTATGATCATTTGTAATTGATACAAATTTTAGTAGCTGATAAGGAGAAAATAGGATACCAATGTGTATAGTTGGAATTTTTCTTATGTGTTTCCTTACAATGTTGCTTGGTTCTGCTATTGTAAAATGTTTAATCTTTTGGTGATGTTAGTGTCAGTTTTCCAGGAGACTTCATTCTAGCATGTTACATGAAACTATTCTCAAAGCGCATTAGCATGCAGGTAATGAAACACAGTATAAAGAGGTCTGTAATTCATGTGAAAACGTAAAAATCCCAATTATAACGTAAGCTTCCCTTTCAAATGAAAATAAGTTTGCTAGCTTCAGGAAATACAAGATGTGGTTGGTACCCACAAGATCCCTTTTATTATTCTTTACGTTTTGTGCTTAGGCTAGAGTTCAAATGGAGGACACGTTTATAAAGATATCTCTTGGCAGCTGAGAGGATGTTGTCACAGAGTCCTGCAAAAGTGGCCACATCATGAGACTTGAGGTGGAAGAGAGGGAGAGTTAAAAAATAGAGAAGCTTTGTCAAGAAATCTTTTTCTAGCTCGTTACTTCCCTAATGAAAAACAGTTCAAAGCACATTTTTTTTTGTTCTGTGATGACAGTGAGCTTTTTGAAAAAAGAGAAAGCTGTGTCACTGAAAAAGTTTTTTTATATCTTCTAAAGCATATAAATCCATTGTGAACAAGTGGCATGTATGTTTCCTGGTAAACTGCCTGTATGTGCTTTTGCCTGAATGCAAGATACCCCCAGAGTCCTATGTTTTGCCTCATAACTACTTACAGAGTGTAAAGGAGAATTTTAATGTCTATCCTCAATGTTGTGTGTTTCTGGCAATCTGAGTTAAAGGGTAGTCACTTTCAAAGCACTTAAAAGTTTGGAAGATGTTTATGGTATGAAAGGGCAAGCTGTGCCAGTGGGAGGATTCAGGGGAAGAACAGTGGCGTTTCCATTTTCACTGTGTGTTTTTTTTTCCGGAAGATGGGAGTGCCAGCGCTTGTAAGCTTTGTAGAGTAGGCTTTTCTTCTGTTATGTCAGGCAGGACATAGTTCTGAAAAGTAGTATTTTGGAGTATCACTATAACATGTTCAGGAGCACAAAAGACAATGTACACGTTATATTTAGTCCTGTTTCAACTTTTTGTGCATTTAAAATATTGAATATCTAGCCACACTGTCTCCACAGAGGATCTTGAGCTCTCAAAAATAGTTATGTGGAGACTGCTATGCAACACTGTGGAGCGTGTCAGTAAAATGGTAAAGGCATGACATCACCTGCTTTCAGTACTCCTCTTTTTGTTCTCTTCTGAATATCTCCCCACCCTAACTGTCAGACTTAAAAATCCTTTCATCTCCTAGGATCTCAGTAGAAGTACTAATCAGAATGCACTTTCTGCTAGATCAAAGACCTGCAGTTTGCCTTACTTCGTCCCGTCTCACTGAAATGTCACTATTTCTCACATCAGGGTGGTTTTCAGATGATCAAAACATTACCATAATGGTGGTTTTATGGTGAGGTAACTTGCTGATGGAGTATATAGGTTTTGTGCCAAGAATGATTTTCAATGTGTTTGAAAGCTATTGTGGAAATTTTATGTTGAGATTCCTTGATAGGTTTTTTAATTGCATTGAACTCGTGACCTTGGTGTAGAAAAAAAAAACAAAAACGTACATTGTCAGTAAAGTGCAGATGTTTGTGGATCTGATTTTCAGATGTGAAAGTTGCAGTGTTTGATACTTCAGTGGC